>NC_060139.1:377339259-377641509 GCF_021461385.2 Schistocerca piceifrons
GTAAACTTATTACTTTTTTAGCTTTTTGGATTCAAGCTACTATGACCGACGCAGTGACCTCAGAAGCCTTTACACTTTAGAGGTACTCAGTTAACAAATAATGGCCTATGAAGAAATATCGCTTGTTAACCACACATAAATCTACCTGGTTTCTCAAAATTGTTGAAAACTCAAACCTCGCAGTTAAACTGCGCTATCGATGGGCAATCTTCCCGTACTTTGTCTCTCTCTTTGGAGCCAGGAGGTTAGAAGCAGCTACCTAACGTGATGGCGTAGGTCAGTAGAAGAATTTGTCGCTTAATATCGCTGAACCTGTGGCTCTTTGTGCGAGTCCGTCTGTTCCAGCGGAATTAATGCGCGGACTGACAGCGAGTGCAATTTCTCGGCTTCAGTGAAAGGCGGGCGCGACCCCAATAATCGCAGAAGGGGGGGCGGGTAGGGGGGGGGGGGGAGGGGGGCGACGGCGGACGCCACAAAGCGGGCGCTTCTTACTCCGTTCAAAAGACATTCGCTTCCGCGACAATTACATAATTACCTTGACAAATTGCCAATTTGCCGACGAGAAATTGGATTTCATAGCGAAACTGAGCAAATAGGCCTTTCTGATGTAAATGGATTCACCCGAAGGGATTCAATTGCCGAGTCGTAACGAAGCGTAACAATTTATCTTTCTGGCTGTTGTGGCTGAATGGCTCGCTTCAGGACTACCCCCAGAATTTCCGAGTTAACTCGGTTCCAGCCGTGGCAACTTTGCCCTGGTTCCAACAAGACGAAATGTGAAGATTAATTTCCATCAGATTCTTTAATCTCTTAACTTTTGAATAGGGAAACTGTCGTACTGCCTGTTGCCTTTTCTATCGGGGTCGTCAGTCGAACGTCAACTAGTGGCCATGAAAACCTCAACAAATCTGCAATATTAAAACTGTTTACAATGCTTCGAACAAATAACATAAAACGGAACTAAATACCATAAAATAGACAAAATACACAGTAGCTATAACTACCAAAGAATCATCGGTATTGACAGAGTGGTTCGAAACATTTTGATGTTATTTAAGTGAGAAGCATTATTATCATGCAACTCTCGAGTCAGAAAGATACAAATTTACAGTAGCCATACACATCAATATATATATATATATATATATATATATATATATATATATATATATATATATATTACATGCTCCCAGTAATTTGCAACCTCCAAGGCGCTTGGAGTGGCTTGCAGGAGATCAAGCTTCGTGCGGGATGTAGGGCACAACAGGCACTGGAGCTTGTGACTTGTGGTTTGTTCATGTCCACAATCACAGGACGAATCTTCTGTTATGAAGCCTCATCCCTTCAGGTTGTCTCTGGATTGTCCAACTCCTGATCGTAATCTGTTGAAAGATTTCCACACCAGCCAGCTCTCGTTGTGTCCAGGTGGTAGTTCTTCAGCTTCTGGCGTCTGCAGGTGAGGCGTCGACTTCTTCCATAACTCCAGCCTTGCCTTCTCTGGTGAAATGGTGAGCTTCTCGGATTTTCTCAGGAAGCTCTTTCGCGATCTCAGCCGTTGCTGTGGTGGATTATGTCCGTGCAGTAAATAGGCACTGTCCTGTTCCAGTTTCAGTCTCTCCTTGTTGGCAGCCACTGTTCTGCGTACCCATGGTGGCGCTATTCCAGCCAGGCAGTAGAGCTTATCAGTTGGGGTAGGTCTTAAGCAACCTGTGATGAACCTGCAGGTTTCGTTGAGAGCAATGTCTACTTGTCTGGCATGAGATGACCTGTACCAGACTGGAGAAGCATATTCAGCAGTTGAAAAGCACAGTGCCATTGCAGAACAGCGAATAGTTTGTGGATGTGATAAAAAAAATTGCTAATTAGGTTGTTTCGATCGGATATTTTCATTTTGGTGCTCTTGCAGTGAGTTTTGAATGTCATAATTCTATCGAGAGTGACTCCCAAGTATTTAGGTGCGTGATGATGCTGGAGTTGGGTGCCTGACCATGCAATATGTAGCTCACGATTAGCTTCCCTGTTCCTTAAATGAAAGGCACACAGTTGTGTCTTCGAAGGGTTTGGTCTGGTTCAAAAAAATCGCTCTGAGCACTATGGGACTTAACATCTATGGTCATCAGTCCCCTAGAACTTAGAACTACTTAAACCTAACTAACTTAAGGACATCACACAACACCCAGTCGTCACGAGGCAGAGAAAATCCCTGACCCCGCCGGGAATCGGACCCGGGAACCCGGGTGTGGGAAGCGAGAACGCTACCGCACGGGGTTTGGTCTGAGTTGGTTCCGATTGTAGTAGCTTGACAGTGTTCTAAGTGTTTTTGTCAGGTTTCTTTCCACTCTTTGAAAGCATGAGCTCTGCGTAGCAAGGGTTAGGTCATCTGCATATAAGAATCTCCTTGTGCCTGGGGTCAATGGCTGGTCGTTGGTATAAATGTTGAAGATGAGCCAAGACGGTTCCCTGAGGTAGCCCATTTTTCTGCGCGCTCCAGCGACTGCGTTGTCCTTGAAATTCAACAAAAAACCTGCAGTTTTGGAGGAGGGTGCTGAGTAGTCTAACGAGGTGGGCGTTGCATCATTCTGCATGGAGTAACCGATGATGGACAGTATCATACGCTGCTCTGAGATCCACGAAGACCTCGCCCGTTACTTGACGGGTTTCAAAGCCATCCTCTATAAACTGAGTTAGATTCAAAAGTTGCCCTATAAAGCAACTGATGTCGCAAATTCGTTTAAAATAGGGAGTCTACATAGAGGGTAACCATGTGACTGTAGAACAGAACAAGAACATTTCCTTTGATAAAGATAACGAAATTTTTCAATATTTGGCAACATTTCACTGCTGGAGGAAATTAGTAAACCCCTTTAGCGGTTTCCAATTCACTCAAGATTTATTGTTGCAAAATTGCCAACGGAGGACATGAAATGATTACATTTACAGATCTGTAGCACAAGCAGATCTGAGGTACCAGATATCGAACCGTCCTGAAACAGTTAGTGCGTGATGCAGGCTCCATAGGTGGCATATGTAGGCACTGACTCTGACATCCAGTGGATCGCAGAAATGGCGAGTACTGTTCTAGAATATTTGTGTCAAGACTGCTCGATCTGTTCACTTAGTCCAGTAAGAGACGCTGGCTGACTAGTCGGACCCGTCACGTCTCATTCTGTCATATCCGACATGTGCTCGATTGGAGACAAGTCCAGAGATGGTTCTGGCCTGCGAAATTGCTGCACGTCTTGCAGAGGACAGGCTGAGTCTGGGCGAGCATGATTTTGTTTGAACAACGCATTATCTTCCTGTTGTTAGAACGGCAGAAGAACTGGTTTAACAACATTCTGCACGCACTGAGCGCTGGTTAGCGTCCCCTCTAGAAACACTAAAGGTGAAAGATAGCTGTAGCTTATGGTTCCCCAGACCATACGCCTGGGATGTGGTAAGCCAGTCTAGGACGAATGCACCATATGAGACAGCATACGTGCAAACGACCATCACATGAGTGCAGGTAGACTCTGCTTTCATCGCTGAAGACCGCGGGGCGGCATTCCATTTTCCATCTGACGGCATCAGTCGAGCTGTGTACGTCAGTGTTGTGGCGTGAGTGGCAGACGGGCCAGCGGTATGCGTGCCCGTAATCCCACTAACAGTAACCAGTTCAAAACAGTTCGTGCTGACACGTCTGGGACCACAAGGCCTCCAATCTGTGCTGTGGTAGCTGTACTATCTGGCGCTGCAGCCCTAGAGTATGACGATCCTTGTGGGTGTCTGTGTTGTGTGGACGTCCAGGACCTCGTCCACACGCGTGACAAAGTTCACGTGTACGCTGAAACCAGCTTCATTGCACAACTGACGCACCGTGTCCAGCTTGTATGGCAATTGTCCTAAAGACCATCGCGCCATTTGGAAGGCAATAACTGGACCTCTTTCATACTTGCCCCGTTGGCTGTAGGAAGCATGCCTCATGTGACTGCATCGCACTGAGCTCTCTCGCCGTGAGCATTCCCTATGAAAGAGTAGACAGAAATGGCGCTATGGTAGCTATACCACTACGCTATCAGTTGGCCGACGACGATGAAACCATTATCTCTACTACCCCCAGTCGGCATATGGCGTCATGGGATCAAAACCAACGTCACCTTTCTAGTTGTACTAATTCCTTTTCCGACAGGGCAATTAAATTTCGGCTACTTTATTTTCTGTTAAGTAATACAGCGTGGTACAGCTTAAGATAGAAATTCGCTTGACCTAGACGGTTTGACAGTAACAGATTGTCTCGATGCTAACAATATTCGGTGTGTCTCAATTGCCTGGTACAAGTCTTTCAACTGGACTTCACGTCGGCGACTTCCGTGTCTGTAACTCAAGCCATTAATCACACCAGGGAAAGTAGGCACCCAATTTAATAAGGAACCCGAACCACATGTCGTTCCTGGAGAAACTCACAGCGCTGAGAAGTGAAGGGAAGTAGATGGAAAGATTCCGCAGTCCGACCAATTTTCGACCCCGAGACTTTTCGATTTAGAGCCACGTGCTTTTCTACTACACCACGAGAACCAACTCAGTCAATCCTGATGACAAACATAGTAAGACACGAAACCAGTTCTGAAATAATTTATATTACGGGGTTATTAAGGTGTAAATTTTAATAACAAGTTCACTGACGGCCGCATTGTGACAGCGCCTTCCATTATGTCAATCGATGTAGGTAGCTCAGTGGTTAGAGTAACCCTCTTACTGGACTTGCATCTGGACGGCGCTCCGCAAATCCCTGTCCGGCTAACACGATTTAGTTTTCTCAGGGTTTCCTTAAGCAGCTTAAGGAAAATACGCCGATCTTCTCCTCCAGTCCAGGCTTGCGTTCCGTCCCTGACGTCAGAGTCATCGATGGGATGTGAAACCCTAACATGTTTTAGTTTACATTAGGCTTTCCATAGCTTTCCAAAATAATTTGAGTCGAATACTGGAATGGTGTTTTTAACAGGTCAGCCTCGATTCTCCTCCTGGTCCCTGTTCCGACCATTCCGTTGCTTTGATCCCATCGTCGTTTTACTCTGATATCAAGGGAAGGCAACCACCCTCAGAAATCAGCACTTAGTCTCGTGTACTCGGATGCCGAATATTACGCTCTAGTCTGGTTAAACAGCCATCACTTGCAGAAGGTTGACAACGAAATGAATTAGACAGTGAGCACAATCAGTGGCTGTATAAAAAGCACTCCCTGACTTGGCTACTTGTTTTAAGCCGTAGCGCTCCTCCTCATATTCACAGACAGGAAAGAATAATTAAGGTATGCAACAAAACTGTAGCCATTCCCACCTAAACTGCACCGTGACCTCGCTAACACTGCTCTGCGGGGGCTAAAGTCTACATCTCCCCCACTACCACTACCTGAACCACTTCTAAGGGACAGTTTCAAAATCAGCGACACTTGGAGAGAAAATTGGGAAGCCCTGAAACATGCTCAGGCTTCATCCTCTATTATCGCTTCTTCACAACAATCAGTAAATGAACTGCCTTGCCACGTATGGAAAACACTCAACAGAATAAGAACGTCATACGGCATATGTCGAGGCGCATTTGACAAATTGTGAATAATATCGACCTGTGACTGCGGAGAATCTCGTCAGATTGTTTACCACATTGTCAATGGATGCCGCCTTACACCGTATCCAGTAAAAAAATGTGATTTCTTTGAAACTTAAGACTCTGCATCGCTTTATCCTTGTGACTACAACGCGAAACGTTATCACTTTGTTTCAGACATATTATTTTATATATTATACCAAATCCACGTAACACATACGAAAAAAAAACCAAATCAAAATCTCTGCAGTCAGACGCAACAGCTTAAACATACCTTTTTGTGTGTACAGTTTGCCCTGGAACGTTCTACAACCAATGAAATGTAGGAAGTACGGAAGTACGATATAAAAAGATATTCAAAAAAGCAGACATACGCCCGAACATACTTCAGTAAAAACGTCCGAAGACGAATTTTATAAAGTGCAAGAGTAATACTTGGGGGATAGCATCGTAGCAGAGGCAAACACTCCAACTGGTGTTTTCACAGTGCATCATCGGTCTTCGTCTCAGCAGTTTTCAGACTTCCAGTTACTGCAAGCGAATTTCTTACATAAGTTTATTACAGAATCACTGAACTAGTGGCAGCCATTGTAACATTGTTTCCACCTCATGCTACCAAAGTTATCTTTGCCCATGTGACACCTGAAATAACTCCAAGTCAACATTTAAACCCATCACCATCATTAGTATTACCATCATCATCAACAACAACAAATTGGAGTGAAACATGTTCTGAGACTCAGACGTAAGACGTGATTTATCTATAGATACACTATCGGATAAAATACAACTCCAAGAGAGAGGGTGCTACATAAAGTTGGAAGGCCTGTTTTCTCATCTGAAAAGATTATGTCTATCCGAATGTCTCACTAGTCACGTAAGAGTGGCGCTAGTAGCGCCAGTATGAGGATGCAAACAAGGTTTGCCTTAAATACACAGTAATGATCATTAGTTACGTTCGAGATTGGACGTGGTCAGTTGATATTAGTCAAGAATGTCTTTAAGATGATAAAGACGCCATATTTCTACATTTTCGAAAAGCATTCAACACGGTAACCACCTGCAGACTCTTGACGAAGGTAAGTTCGTACGGAATAGGCTCCCAGATATAAGACTTCTTAAGCAGTAGAATAGAGTAAGTTGTCATCGACGGCGAGTGTTCATCGGAGACAGGGGTAGCCTCAGGAGTGGCCCAGGCAAGTGCGACAGGACCGTTACTTTTTTTTTTTTTATATACATGAATAATCTGGCGGACAGGGCTCTCAGCAATCTGCGATTCTTCGCTAATGATGCTGATGACCTAGACAAAAATTATAGGTGTATGAGGATGGCACCTGGCCATTAATGTAGAAAAATGTAAGTAAATGCGGATGAGTAGCAAAAACAAACCCGTAATATTCGGATACAGCATTAGCAGTGTCCTGCTTGACACAGTCACGTCGTTTAACTATCTGGGTGTAGCGTTGCAAAGCGATATGAAATGGAACGGGCGTGTGCGGATTGTGGTAGGGAACGCGAATGGTCGACTTCGGTTTATTGGAAGAATTTTAGAAAGTATAGTACATCTGTAAAGGAGACGGCATATACACTGAAGCACCAAAGAAATTGGTGTAGGCAGCATATTCAAATGCAGAGATATTTAAACAGGCGGAATACGGAGCTGCAATCCGGAACGTCAATATACAACAACAACGTGAGTTGTGCATTTGTTAGATCGGTTACTGCTGCTATAATGGCAGGTTATCAAATTTAAGTGACTTTGAACGTGTTGTTATAGTTGGCTCACGAGCGATGGGACACATCATCTTCGAAATAGCGATGAAGTGGGCATTTTCCGGTACGACCATTTCACGAATGTACCGTGTACATCAGGAATCCGGTAAAACATCAAATATCCGACATCACTGCGGTCGGAAAAAAAATACTGCAAGAACGGGGCCAACGACGACTGACGAGAATCGTTCAACATCAGAGCAGTGCAACCCCTCCGCAAATTGCTGCAGATTTCAATGCTGGGCCATCAGCAAGTTTCAGCGTGCGAACCGTTCAACGAATCATCGTCAATACGGGCTTTCGGAACCGAAGGTCCACTCGTATACCCTTGATAATGATAATAATAATAATAATAATAATAATAATAAGCGTATGGCATTGGTGGCCGGGACAACCCTCCACAAGATCTTTAACGCCACTACGGCGACTTGCGACTGAATGGGGATGAAATTATGATGAAAGTCATCTCGAGGCAGAGAAAATCCCTGACCCCGCCGGGAATCAAACCCGGAACCCCGTGCGCGGGAAACGAGAACGCTGCCGCAAGACCACGAGCCGCGGGCATACCCTTGATGACTGTACGACACAAAGCTTTCGATCTCGACTGGGCCCGTCAATAGCGACACTGGACTGTTGCTGACTGGAAACATGCTGACCGGTCGGACGAGTCTCGTTTAAAATTGTATCGAGCAGATGGACGTGTACGGGTATAAAGACAACCTCATGAATCCATGGACCCTGCACGTCAGCAGGGGACTGTTCAAGCTGGTGGAGGCTATGTAATGCTGAGGGACGTGTGCAGTTGGAGTGATATGCGACACCTGACACGTCTAGATACGATTGTGACAGATGACACGTACGTAAGCACCCTGTCTGGTCGTCTGCGTCCATTCATGCCCACTGTGCGTCCCGACGGACTTGGTCAATTCCAGCAGGACAATGCGACACCACACTCGTCTAGAAATGCTACGGAGTGGCTCCAGGGACTTTCTTCTGAGTTTAAACACTTCCGCTGGCTATCAGACTCCAACCGATACTTGAAGCTGACTGCAGAACGATCCTACTGCTGCCAACATACATTTCGCTCAGGGACCATGAAGATAATATACGAGAAACTAGAGCTTATAGGGAGCCATTAGACGGTAGATTTTCCTTCGCTCTATCTGCGAGTGGCTCAGGAAACGAAGCGACTAGCTGTGGTCCCGGGTACCCTCCGCCACGCAAAGTAAGGTGGCATGCGGAGTATATATGTAGATGTAGATATCAACACCTCACTTAGTTTGAGCGAAGTCGTGTAACAGGGCTACGAGAAGCTGGATGCTTCTAATGCGATATTGCAGTAAGACTTGGCAGGAATGTAACCACTGTACCTGACTGATGGAAGCGGTGGTCACGATAATATACGGTCGCAGAAAGACTGGGCTCCGGACTTCCACGTGGGACTGCCGAGAAGGGAGACCGTCGTGTTCGGCGTATGACTCTGACGCCTCGTACGTCATCTGCAGCAGCAATCTGAACAGCACCTGTCACTACATTGACGCAACGAACTGTTACAAATCCGTTTCTTCAAGGACATCTCCGGGCCAGACGCCCTTTAGTGTGAATTCCACTTAACCCAAACCACCATTTGCGACTTTAGTGGTGTCATGCGAGAGCTTGGAGGGCAGGGTGAGGGTCTATTGTGTTTTCTGATGAAATCTGGTTCTGCCTCGGTGCCAGCGATGGCCGTGTGTTGGGAATGAGGGCCTGCAACCAAACTGTCTTCGTTGTAGAAGCGCTGGACTTACACGTGGAGTTACAGTCTGCGATGCGACTTCGTACGACAGCAGAAGCGCTCTCGTGGTTATCCCACACACCCTGACTGCAAATACGTCCGTCAGTCTGGTGATTCCACCTGTTGTGCTGTCCTTCATAAACAGCACTCCAAGGGGTCTTTTGGAACTGGGTAACACTCGCCCACATACCATTGATGTAACCCATCGTGCTCTACAGAGTGGAAATATTGCCTTGGCATCCTCTATCAGCAGGTCTGCCTCCAATCGAGCACATATGGGACGTCATCGGTTGACAAGTCAAGGGTCATCCACAGACCTCATTAACTTTCCCTGTACTGACTGACCAAGTGCAAGAGACACGAAACTCCATCCCACAAACTGACATCCGGCACCTCTACAATAGAATGAATGCACGTCTGCATTCTTGGCATTCAACATTCTGTCGGTTACACGGGTTATTAACGCACCAGCTCTTCTCATTTACAAAGTCTTCACTCGTGCTTCCATTAAACTGTGATCTTGCCATGTTAAATCATTGAAATACGTTACCCAGACAAATGTATTTCCAAATTTCACTACTCTACATTATTTTTCGGTCTTGCGATTTTTTCCGTCAATGTATATTACATAGGAATTTGTGGCACATTTCACTTTAAATATGTCTGAACTACTTTGGTAGTTGCTTTATTTACCTTTCGGTCCTTAATGCAGAATGCCTGTTGTCCACACAAAACTGCTTTTGCTACAAACATTCGGATAATACGCTTAGATCTTTGCCACTTCAGCTACATTCTAATTATCCCGTACTGTATAGATGAGTGCCCCAAATGAATTGTGGGAAGAATGGAGTAAATGACTGTGTCAGGTGCAGTTGAAACACACAAAATTTCATCAAAAGAAACCTCCATTGCCGGCAGTCATAAGGTCTACGTTGCTTCCATCCAGGAAAGATACGTTTATACCGAGCGTCAGCTCCATAAGCAACAGAAGTGGGGGTCAAATGTTAAACTTATTCTAACGAAATAGTGGTCTCTTCGTAGGTAAAGGCTAAATAAGGTCGAGAGAGAGAGAGAGAGAGAGAGAGAGAGAGAGAGAGAGAGAGCATGTACCGAGTGAGTCCGCCTAAGGCCGTACACAGAACGTAAATATGGGAGAGCGAGATTCGCGATGAGTCACTAAGCAGGCCATCTATATGGTCAATCATGTGGTCTCTCTCCCACACATCCTGATTGGTTACTGAATGAATACTATTTTACTGACTCTATCCTGCCATAGCACATTGGACAATCAATTCAGGACTCATGTAGCAGGCGCATTATTATTATTATTATTATTATTATTATTATTATAACTATTATCTTATATTGTCCTGGTAGAGATATACAACCGCTGTCGTATACTACCTTATGACTGTTATTGGCACTTACACCTTCCCACACCTTTCGGTACACCTGCTAGTTGATATAGGTTCTCACTGTATTGTGTCGTATGCAGATTTATCCAGTAGTCATAAACATTCGTCCTGTCGTTGCAATTTAACTCCTTACTTGTTTATCCGTTTTGAGTGTAGCATACATTACAAATACTACCGGTTTCGGAGTCATCACTTAAAAAACACACCTGAAGATGGTACTGCCAGACCATTCATGTAATACTTGCTTGTGTACTCTGCTGTTGTTAAGATGCATAATAATAGCGTATTACTCAAAGTGGTATCTAATCGTAACGTGGCCATCTCATCATTTCCAAGAATGATCTTCACTTTCCTAACACCTGAATAACTTGAATTAAGGGGCTCCAGGAAGATCCAAAATAATGAAGTGTTAAATTTTTGCTTTTTTGCATTTTGAAAATCTACAGATTCCCCCTTTCAACTGGTATATAATTTATTCAGTTCAGAAGACTACAGCTACTTTAAAAATATTTTTGAAATATGTTCTGCAGGGGCATGAGCCACTGTGGCGCTGTCCAACTGCTGTCAAATGTTGTACTCATGAACTGACACGCTCATCATGTACATTTTAGTGATGTGAGAGAAAATTAGTGTTACAAAATACGTTTTGTGGCTAACCTGTGATAGTTCGATATGTATCACTCGCTCTATTGTCGTGTCTTCCATGTTTAGTCACTCTTTCGTAAGCCTGAAAATATTCTTAGTGAATCGTGTTCATTGAAATCTGTTTTATTGAAGGGTAATCATGGATAAACGTAAAGTGACTAGAAATCCCTGAAAGCTTTTAAGAAAAGGGGAATGTTGGAAAGTCAAAGGTAGGTGTTACTACCGTAGACAATAGAGACGATAGCCAAATGGGTGAACTTAACCTTGCTGTTACACCTGCGCATTGCAAAGAAAGTGAGAAAGAAAGTACTTCGCAGAGGATGCCTGGTTTAGCTAGTGAAAGGTATCAGTGATTTATGGGCGAACCGTATGTGTATGAGGTATTTTATATGTCAGTTCTCAACGGAAATTTTGCAAACAGTGTAAGATTTATCCAGTGCAGTGAAGTCGGTTTGGGACGCTATGAAAAATCACGTAGGGCTTGCCACTGAAATGGAACTGAAGTATGTTAAGTGTTCGTACATGATCACCTTTTGGAACAGCGTTGCAGTAACTACGAATGAAGAAAATAGTAGCAAAATCTATGAATATAAGATTAGATTTGTTTATGCTTTGCTTGGTAAGGGTGTTACTGCAGGTGCAGTTCTCTGTGGCATGATGAATCTTCCAAATTCCTCAACCAAGTTTACGAACTATAATGGATTTACAGAGTCTGAATCAGAAGACAGAATCTATCAAGAAAGAAGCAGTAACAGAAAACAGCGGTAATAGAGACCTGACTGTAGCATTCGATGGTACCTGGGATAAACGGGGACTCACATCATGATGTAGTATCTTCCACCAGTATGAATACACGGAAAGTTTTAGATGTAGCAGTAGTATCTAAATATTATAGGTGTCCAAATAAAATAAAGGTACACACAAAAATAATTGCAAAGCTAACTACAGTGGGAGAAGTGGAAGAATGGAAGTGGTTGGTGTTGCCACTATATTTCGACGTTCTGCTGCGTGTGATAAGGTGCGATACATCATTACTTGTGTCCCAGCAGTTGGCGTAAGTACAACAAGAGATTTCTGGCGGTTGGGTTGGGTTGTTTCGGGGAAGAGACCACACTGCGAGGTCATCGGTCTCGTAGGATTAGGGAAGGACAGGGAAGGAAGTCGGCTGTGCCCTTTCAAAGGAACCATCCCCGCATTTGCTTGGAGTGATTTAGGGAAATCACGGAAAACCTAAGTCAGGATGGCCGGACGCGAGATTGAACTGTCGTCCTCCCGAATGCGAGTCCAGTGTGCTAACCACTGCGCCACCTCGCTCGATTCCAAGAGATTTCTTACTGGTGAAGTGTACACTCATAAACATAGTCTGCCTGATGCAGTAATGAAGGTGATAAAACCCATTTTTGGAGACTTGGCAGCACCTAAACTGTCGAAAAAGTGTGTGCATGGAAAAACTCAAAACCCCAATGAAAGTGTAAATAGTGTTGTATGGACAAGAACCTCCACGACTGTATTTGTTGGAATAGAAACACTTCACTTTGGTGTGTATGATGCTGTTGCTGCTTTCAGTGCTGGCAATGTTGTAAGATGCAAAGTATTTAGAAATATGGGAATGAAGACGGGTTTCAACATGTTACGAACGATGCTTAGACAAGGAACGTCTTTGGGCTGCTGACAGGGCTGTAAATAGTCTAGAAATACGTGCCACATTAAACAGGGAGAAGTCAAAGAGGACCCTGGACGAAGAGTTGGCAGAAGATGAAGATAAGCCATTCTATGGACCTGGAATGCATTGAAAAGGTAATCCATACTTTGTCTCTCGATTCCTAAAAATTTTATTTTTTCCTACAAATTGCGTTTTCTCAGGGTCTACCAAAACCAATTTGCTCCAGATATTCATGATATGTTACACAGTCCCTTCTTCGTAACTTACCACAGCCTTTGTCCAAAAACCTCTATATTGTTGAATATATAAACAAAAAATGGCACAAAAAGTAGTGAATTTTCACTACAAGAGAAAAAATTAATCTCTAACAACTGAATTCACAGTTTTAAAAATCCCTGTGTCAAGTTATAACCAATACTTCAATAAATAACCTGTACAACTTTTAACTTTCTAGCTCAAATACGTTCTGAGAAAATATGTAGTTTATAAGGGCTATTGTAACATTGGAAAGATGGGGCTTTCTGGAGCCACATAAAAATCAGCAAAGATATGTGGTAACGTATCCTTAAAGTGTCTTCCGGTTTTTTTACATAATAGAGCGAATGGATTTTTCAAACTGGTCCAGGTTGGAACAGAAAATTAACCGTTTTGCTATTCAAAGAAAAAAATACCAGCTTTGGTCTGTAATAAGTGAGGGCGACCACGTACAACCTAAATCAGCATGACCAGCAGCAATTAGAATCCCGCAGCTACCGATTACGACTGAAATGCATCAACCACTGCACCGCATGGACAAACTATATAAACTCCTGGAAATGGAAAAAAGAACACATTGACACCGGTGTGTCAGACCCACCATACTTGCTCCGGACACTGCGAGAGGGCTGTACAAGCAATGATCACACGCACGGCACAGCGGACACACCAGGAACCGCGGTGTTGGCCGTCGAATGGCGCTAGCTGCGCAGCATTTGTGCACCGCCGCCGTCAGTGTCAGCCAGTTTGCCGTGGCATACGGAGCTCCATCGCAGTCTTTAACACTGGTAGCATGCCGCGACAGCGTGGACGTGAACCGTATGTGCAGTTGACGGACTTTGAGCGAGGGCGTATAGTGGGCATGCGGGAGGCCGGGTGGACGTACCGCCGAATTGCTCAACACGTGGGGCGTGAGGTCTCCACAGTACATCGATGTTGTCGCCAGTGGTCGGCGGAAGGTGCACGTGCCCGTCGACCTGGGACCGGACCGCAGCGACGCACGGATGCACGCCAAGACCGTAGGATCCTACGCAGTGCCGTAGGGGACCGCACCGCCACTTCCCAGCAAATTAGGGACACTGTTGCTCCTGGGGTATCGGCGAGGACCATTCGCAACCGTCTCCATGAAGCTGGGCTACGGTCCCGCACACCGTTAGGCCGTCTTCCGCTCACGCCCCAACATCGTGCAGCCTGCCTCCAGTGGTGTCGCGACAGGCGTGAATGGAGGGACGAATGGAGACGTGTCGTCTTCAGCGATGAGAGTCGCTTCTGCCTTGGTGCCAATGATGGTCGTATGCGTGTTTGGCGCCGTGCAGGTGAGCGCCACAATCAGGACTGCATACGACCGAGGCACACAGGGCCAACACCCGGCATCATGGTGTGGGGAGCGATCTCCTACAATGGCCGTACACCACTGTTGATCGTCGAGGGGACACTGAATAGTGCACGGTACATCCAAACCGTCATCGAACCCATCGTTCTACCATTCCTAGACCGGCAAGGGAACTTGCTGTTCCAACAGGACAATGCACGTCCGCATGTATCCCGTGCCACCCAACGTGCTCTAGAAGGTGTAAGTCAACTACCCTGGCCAGCAAGATCTCCGGATCTGTCCCCCATTGAGCATGTTTGGGACTGGATGAAGCGTCGTCTCACGCGGTCTGCATGTCCAGCACGAACGCTGGTCCAACTGAGGCGCCAGGTGGAAATGGCATGGCAAGCCGTTCCACAGGACTACATCCAGCATCTCTACGATCGTCTCCATGGGAGAATAGCAGCCTGCATTGCTGCGAAAGGTGGATATACACTGTACTAGTGCCGACATTGTGCATGCTCTGTTGCCTGTGTCTATGTGCCTGTGGTTCTGTCAGTGTGATCATGTGATGTATCTGACCCCAGGAATGTGTCAATAAAGTTTCCCCTTCCTGGGACAATGAATTCACGGTGTTCTTATTTCAATTTCCAGGAGTGTAGTTTCAAGCACCAGTCACTGCTTGTATTTGCGAAAGGAAGAAGATAAATTAATGTATTCGCAATCAGTATCTTCGTTAGTAACTCACTGTACACGTACCTAATGGCTTATTTTAAGTGTTTGACTTTGTTAGTTCTAAGTTTTGCTCGGAAGGTAATGTCACCCATGGGCGACACAGTCGGGAAGAATAAGGGACATACGTCTCTCACAACACTTTTTGAAAAGCAATTTCTATTTTTTCAGTCCTAGTTCACAAAAAATAACACCATTGAACGAACATATCCAAGCTTAAATAATAACAATTACTAAGAAATGCACTGTGAGAGTTAATGGTTTGCAGTAAATCAAATCCACCTACGTTATTGATTAAAAACACAATATTCCAATGTTTGATGTGCTGTGTTGGTATGACTGCGAGTGATGAAGGAGCGGGTTATGTAGAGAAGAGAGTTCAAAGCAATTCATTAATAGTGTCCTTTTCTGAAAGGCAAAGTAATGATAGCAAGTAAATATTTAGTACAAAATGTGTTCAAGTTTACTCTACTTTACCACTACAACATAGCAGAGCACCTAGTATATAGGAATTTATCAACCGTTCCTTAAATTGATCTAAATATTGCATATAGTCAATTACCTCCTGTACATGTTATGTTTTCTTGACTCTTCCTTAAGAAAAGTTGTGTTGTAAAGTAGCGATTTACCCGTTGTGGCTTCGCCCGCGTTACTCAGTAAAAGAAAACCAGGCATTTCAATTTTTGGTGGGTTTTCTTGTAAAGTAATAAATCTCTAGCATTCTCCATGTTTTAAAAGCATATATCTGTACTTTAAACTACGAAATACATAACATTTTCTAGTGGATTATATACTGAGTCGTCATCACCTCCCCCTAATAATTTAGTGTTAATGTCACCTGTTCTATGCTGACGTTCCTACTGGTCGGAGCGTGGTCTACTTTTCAGTCCCACTTGGTGTGTGTTGTTAGCTTCCCAACGGAATAAGCGTCCGAGACTCGTGGTCTTGCGGTAGCATCCTCGCTTCCCGCGCACGGGATCACGGGTTGGATTCCCGGCGGGGTCAGGGATTTTCTCTGCCTCGAGATGACTAGGTGTTGTGTGTCTTTCACCATCATTTCATCCCCATTGACGCGCAGGTCGCCGAAGTGGCGTCAACTTGATAGACCTGCACCAGGCGAACTGTCTACCCGACGGGAGGCCGTAGCCACACGACATTTGAATGGAATAAGCACCAGTTTCTCCGCGCTCCCGGAGAGTCGAGGCGCGCGTCCACATATGGATATCTGTTTAGTGGTCGGGTTCCAGCTACGATACAGCGTTCACTTTAACAACACTACGGAATCAAATTATGCTTGAAGCTTTGCAAGTCCGCTGGCGAAACGTTTCCAGTGATTGAGCATCCATGTGGTATTGGGTTCTGTCAAAAATGCAGATGTTTCATAGGCACTATCCGTATTTAAAAGGCAGACAAGGGGCCGAAGACGATATTCCGTCGGGACATCCTTCCATTTCTTAAAGTGGAATCGGTGTGAATGTTAAGCGTGAACTTTCGAACACTGACTGCAGAATGAAGGTTCGTCTGACAAAACCATTGTCCACAAGACCATAATCGGATGAATGCAGTTGAAAAATGTGTGCCCGAAAATAAACCTGAAAATATTGACCAACAACTACAACCAAACCGAGTGTTCGTGAAGAACATCTGGAACTGTGTACAAATGATGCAACTCTTTTGGAAAATGTTGTAACGATACGTCAGTTATGGCTTTTGGAATGCGGAACTGAGAAGAAGAGTTCTCTGAATTGCACATGTCGCTTTCCTCATGCCGCAAGATAACAGTCAGGTACAGGTACATAGTGAAAGCAATGGTAGTGGTCTCTTCCAGCATGAGCTTGTATACGCCGGACAGATTTCAATACTTTCTTTCATGTGAAGGTGCTCAAAAGTATAGTAAAAAGACTTGTGCGTCAGACCACACGCCATCATTCCCTGAAAGCACCACTTAGATAATACACCGAGCCCTACTACCTTATTGGTAAGAGATTATCTCGTCAAAGACGGCGTGGGAGCGCGGTTACACCCTCCCCACCACCGCCCACAAAAAAGAAAGTCACATCCTTCATCCGGTAGACTCTCTTTTCCCCTCAACACTATGAACAACGGGAAAGCTGTTGTTACGCATGCCCTACAGGATATTCCAGCCAAGGTCTTCAAGAATGCCTACAACGATTTGAAATCTCGCTGATGAAACTCTATTGATGCAAGATATTCTATTTTCAACAATTTTAATGCTTTCTACCATTCGGAGCAATAAATTAGTTTTTATTGATTTAGTGACATCCCTTTCTGGAGAAACATTAAAGGGCACACTGTTCTCCATTTCACGTCATTTGCCGATACACTTCTTCCTCCAACTTCTACTTTTACTTGATACCTCACACACTTTAAACCTACAAAAATTCACAAACTTCATGCTTTGAATCAGAGTCGCTCGTCATAAAAGCGGTATTAACACACCTTCTTCATCGTTTTGCCGTTTAAGCAGGTTCAAGATGTGGCTTATCATACACAAGAAGGAATAAGACACGGAAGGTCGTCCTACGACAGTGTAAACACTTCCTACTCAGCTAGTGCGCGCACATTGTAAATAGTGATAGTTCATGTCAGTATTTCATATGATGTAGTTCCATGGGCTCTGCCAAATCGTTAAGACTTTTGCTGCTCAGCGATAACCACTATGGGAGGTGGTGACTGCAGCCCCCCGCTACACAAACTCCGCCAAACCAACCGTACAGCCGGCCGGAGTGGCCGTGCGGTTCTAGACGCTACAGTCTGAAGCCGAGCGACTGCTACGGTCGCAGGTTCGAATCCTGCCTCGGGCATGGATGTGTGTGATGTCCTTAGGTTAGTTAGGTCTAATTAGTTCTAAGTTCTAGGCGACTTATGACCTCAGAAGCTAAGTCGAATAGTGCTCAGAGCCATTTTTGAGCCAGCCATACAGTGTCGCCGTGGGTACAGATGCACTTCAAGCATCCATCATCAGTGAAGTGATTAGTGACGCAATCATCGCGTCCCACAACGCGGACACACACCTACATGCACCTACCTGCAGCTCTCGGGGAAATCTCAAGGGACCGTACGGAGGAGGAAAGATGTGACAACCAACGACACAAAATGGAGAGAGGAAGTGTTGACGCCATGCAAGAAGCAACCATCTCCCACCAACGTATAAGCTGCGGTGCTAATTTATACGCAACCACCGACAAAAGGCCTTTCACAGTATTTGTCGAAAGTAGAGACAAAAACAGGCACGCTCCGTTCTACGGCGCTAGGCAAACTTATCAGACGGAATGTAAGTCATTCTTGAAGCTCACAGTTAATATTATGACGGCAGAGGAAAACCGTGTGAAAATGTGGACTGTGTCAGGATTAACTGCAAATGTCTTGGTTCAACATTGTCTCTTAGACAAAACGACTTTTGAAGTCTATATTAAGAAGTTCTTCGCTACTCAAGAAGACAGTGTTATACGAACCCTCCCTTATGGGGAACGTGTTCCTGGGGAGTAATTGCCATCAATTCATTCAGTAAAATTATGAACTGGAATTGGAAAAAGGTAACAAAGAAGCCGTCAGTTTGTGTTTTGACATTTAGACCAAAGGGGCTCCTACAGTTAGTTTGTATTCATACAGTTCGCTGTCCACTGGACCTGTACAGGGTGGTCCATACATCGAGACCGGTCCAAATATCTCACGAAATAAGCGTCAAACGAAAAAAAAAAAAAACACAAAGTTCGAAACCTGTCTACTTTGAAGGGGGAAACCAGATGGCGCTATGGTTGGGCGCTAGATGGCGCTGCCATAGGTCAAACGGATATAAACTGTGTTTTTTTCAAATAGGAACCCCCATTTTTATTACATATTCGTGTAGTACGTAAAGTAATATGAATGTTTTAGTTGGACCACTCTTTTCGCTTTGTGATGGATGGTGCCGCAATAGTCACAAACATAAGGCTCACAATTTTAGACGAACAGTTGGTAACAGGTAGGATTTATAAATGAAAATACGGAACGTAGGTACGTTTCAACATTTTATTTCGGTTGTTCCAATGTGACACATGTACCTTTGTGAACTTAACATTTCTGAGAACACGTGCTGCTACAGCGTGATTACCTGTAAATACCACATTAATGCAATAAATGCTCAAAATGATGTCAGTCAACCTCAATGCATTTGGCAATACGTGTAACGACATTCCCCTCAACAGCGAGTAGTTAGTCTTCCGTAATGTTCGCACATGTATTGACAATACGCCGACGAATGTTGTCAGGGGTTGTCGGTGGATCACGATAGCAAATATCCTTCAGCTTTCCCCACAGAAAGAAATCCGGGGACGTCAGATCTGGTGAACGTGTGGGCCATGGTATGGTGCTTCGACGACCACTCCAAGTGCCATGAAATATGCTATTCAATACCGCTTCAACCGCACGTGAGCTATGAGCAGGACGTCGATCATGTTGTAAGTACATCACCATTCTGATATGCAGTGAAACATCTTGTAGGAACATCGATAGAACATTACGTAGGAAATCAGCATACACTGCACCATTTAGATTGCTATCGATAAAATGCGGGCCAATTATGCTTCCTCACATAATGCCGCACGACATATTAACCCGCCAAGGTCACTGATGTTTCACTTGTCGTAGCCATCGTGGATTTTCCGTTGCCCAATAGTGCATTTTATGCTGGTCTACGTTACCGCTGATGGTGAATGACGCTTCGTCGCTAAATAGAACGCGCGCAAAAAATCTGTCATCGTCCCGTAACTTCACTTGTGCGCAGTGGCAGAACTGTACACGACGTTCAAAGTCGTCGCCATGCAATTTCTGGTGCATAGAAATATGGTACGGGTGCAATCGATGTTGATGCAGCATTCTCAACACCGACGTTTTTGATATTCCCGATTCTCGCGCAATTTGTCTGCTACTGATGCGCGGATTAGCAGCGATAGCAGCTAAAACATCTACTTGGGTATCATGATTTGTTGCAGGTCGTGGTTGACGTTTCACATGTGGCCTAACACTTCCTGTTTCCTTAAATAACGTAACTAACCTACGAACGGTCCGGACACTTGGATGATGTCGTCCAAGATACCGAGCAGCATACATAGCCCACGCCCGTTGGGCATTTTGATCACAATAGCCACACATCAACACGATATCGACCTTTTCCGCAATTGGTAAACGGCCCATTTTAACACGGGTAAAGTATCACGAAGCAAATGCCATCCGCACTGGCGGAATTTTACGTGATATCACATATTTATACGTTTGTGGCTATTACAGTGCCATCTATCACAAAGCGAAGAAAGTGATCCAATTAAAACATTCATATTTCTTTACTTTCTACACGACTATGTAATAAGAATGGGGGTTCCTATTAAAAAAAGAAAAACGCAGTTGATATCCGTTTGACCTGTGGCAGCACCATCTAGCGTGCCAACCATAGCGCCATCTGGTTTCCCCTTCAAGCAAGACGAGGTTCGTTCTTTGTAGATGTTTCGTGAGTTGAGTGCGCGATGCCGAAGAGTGCGAACAACGGAACGCGCGCGCCCGAGCCAGCCGGCTGGGTCGCGCCAGGGCCGGCCGCTGGCCGGTCGGTGGGGCCTGCCCCGCTCCCCACAGGACGGATACAACGGCGACGACCCCTGCAATGACAACGGATTCTGACAGGCAAGATAATGAGGACAGGACCACGACGAGCGATATGCGAATGCAGAGCGGAGGATACCGTACGTCAAACCCCTGTGACGAGAGAAATCATCTAACACAGAACGATCGGCGACAACGGGAACTAAGACGTGAAATATAGCACATGATTCTGCAAAGTCAGGAAGAATACGACAGCCGGACTAGTACAGTTCCTACTTCACAGCCTGAAGAACAAGTAGGCGACGTGGAACAATTTTCTCCACCGGAAGACGACGACGAAATGGAGGGAGTCTCCTCTGAAGAAGTTTGGACCATGCAGCCCACCGACGGAGAGGGCGATTTTACACTAGTTCGCCGAAGAAAACGACTCAACGCTTCTCCTAAGCAGAACAACTCTCGGAAGCGACAACGTCCAGAAGAACTGAAAACTTCCAACCGTTATGCGGCTATTGCGACGGAAGATACTACGGATGCTCCAGAACGTATGGACCAGACGAGTGACGTCAATCTCGAAGCAGATAAAGAGGGGACAGATGGCTCTGGCCGTAACTTACTACGCAAAGTCCCGCCAGTTACTATTTACCGTACCAAGAACTACATGGAACTCAACAAGGCGCTGAAAGCGAATATTGACGGCAGTCTTAAGGCCATCTACCAACGAGACAGGATCAAATATCATTTTGACTCCTATGAAGATCAACGGCGGGCCATAAATTTCTTTGTGTCGAATGACATCCACTTTTTTACACATCAGGCCGCAGAGGACAAGGACCTCAAAGTGGTTGTCAAACGTCTACCTGCCGAAGGTACGGAGGAAGAACTGAAAGACGCACTGATAGAGAAGGGTTTTCCTGTCATCAACGTCCACCAGTTTAAAAATCGAGACGACAACACGAAGGAATTACGACCTCAAGATGCTTACTGTGTCACGTTGCCAGCCCATAAGGAAAACTACAAGATTTACGACATCAAATACCTTTTATATACTAAAGTCGTTATTGAAACCTACAACAGACAGGAAGGACCTGTTCAATGTCGCCACTGCCAGCGATTCGAACATACGGCTTATTATTGCAGCTTGCCTGCTCGCTGCGTTCGCTGTGGAGGGCAACACCGATCTTCAGCCTGTACTCATCCCCGAGGGGCTCCGCCGAAATGTGCTAACTGTGAAAAGGACCATCCTGCCACATGGCGTGGCTGCCAGAAGTACCAGGAACTTCTCAGGAAATACAGACAACGGTCTTCCCCGCAGCCCTCTCAACGGAGGACTCGTGTAATACGGAACTCCAACCTGACGCCACACCCTCCGCCCCATCGTCAGCAACCGCCACAAGAACAGCCGGAAGCGACACGGCAGCCAGTAACATAGCGTCCTCCTGACGCACTTCCACCTCGACAGCACCGCCAGCATTATTCATACGCCCACGCAGCTTCATCACGCCGACCGGAACCGGAAACCTACGTCTCACCAGCTCATTTGATGGAATCTATAGCTCCAGCGCTATCTGATGTAGCGAAACTTCTCACCGCCGTGCAGCAACAACTAGTGGAGATACTTTCTTCAATCGAAAGTGTATTGACGGCCTTTGGAACACCTTAAGATGGATCGCCCTGGGATCACGAGAAACCTGAAAATCTGTATATGGAACGCCAACGGAATGAAACACAAGAAAACAGAATTCACAGAATTTTTACAACGTCACAAAATCGACATCGCACTTGTATCGGAGACGCACCTTCGTCCAACAACTGAGCTCAGATTTCGTAACATGTACGTCTATAGAACGGACAGAGAAGGCCAACGAGGTGGAGGGACCGCAGTTCTGCTTAAAAGGGAACTGCGGCACCATCATGAAACACTACCACACCTCCACCATCTGGAGGCAACAGCAGTAACGGTTCGATCGGCGACAGGCAACATCACTTTCATTGCGGCGTACAACAGCCCCGGTAAAAACCTGGTGCCAGACGGCCTAAGGAGTATCTTCACGAATTTTGACAAAATATTCCTCGGAGGTGACCTCAACAGCAAGCACGTCGCGTGGAATTCCCGGCGTACGAACCCTCGTGGACGAACTTTGATTGCCATGGGAGAAGAACTGGGCATCACAGTCCTTGGCCCACGAGAGCCCACACGGATTCCTTACGTCGATCGGCAAGAAGCAGACGTCCTAGATATTGCTATCATCAAAAATATTGAGACGAATCTCCAGCTACGCACCGTCGACGATCTTTCGTCTGACCACCGACCTGTTATCAGCATAGTGGAACACGCAACGGCCACCCTTCCGCCCCCAACCTCACAAACTCTGAACTGGGGTCAATTTCGGACATATCTTGACAACAATATCTGCCCGACGCAGGACGTTTCAACACCGGAAGTCATCGACATCGCGGTACAAACTTTGACGCAGAAGATAAAGGCAGCCAAACGGAGGGCAACTACTCACACGGTCTACCCTGTAGTAGCTTTCGATGAGTACCCGCCTGTACTCCAAGAACTGAAGACACAGAGAAACAAGAGTAGGCGACGTTGGCTCCGCTATAGAAACCCGATCGATCGACGAGAAACACACGTCTTAACACGAGAACTGCACAGGAGAGTGGCCGAGTGGCGACAGCAGGTCTGAGAAGATAAGATGAATGAGTTCTTACTTCGAACCAAGAACGAATGGCAGGTAGTCAAGAACATACGACACCAGCGGCCACCTAAACGAGCCATCAGAGGACCAGATGGCCTCCTCTATGACGAACTCGCCCAGGCGGAGCTGTATGCTACGACTTACCAAGAACAGATGTCTACACCAGCGACCCCCGTGAACGACGTCCGCCTGCAAGAACAGGAAGCCGTCGTTACGGCAGAATGGACTGCTTTCCGTGCTGCGCCTGTGCAGAGCCGCCCACAACTCACCACACCAGCAGAGATCCGTAAAATTATCCGGAAGACTCGGAATAATGCGCCGGGCAACGACTCCATAAGCAACACCGATTTGAAACAGTTGCCCAGGAAGCCAACTGTGCTCCTTACCCGAATTCTCAACAGCTGTCTTCTGCAGGGATATTTTCCTACGGCATGGAAGACGGCTCGAGTAGTACCAGTACCCAAGCCAGGTAAAGACCCAGCAGAACCCAACAGTTACCGGCCAATTAGCCTCTTGCCGACCCTTGGCAAGGTGCTCGAGAGAGTGCTGTTGAAGAGGCTCCATGACACGCTTACAGCGCATGATGTTATACGACCCGAACAATTCGGTTTCAAGGACAAGTTATCTGCCGAACTTCAACTTTTACGGATCACCGAACGGATACAAGAAGGATACAACAAGCAGCACTTCACGATTGGTGTTTTCCTTGACATCGAAAAAGCTTACGATAAGGTGTGGCGGCCCAACCTTATCGTCAAACTGCATCGCACTACCCCTATTGCGGATTGTTACATTACACTCATAGACAGCTTTCTGCAGGACAGGAAGCTGTATGTCCGAGTCGACGACAAAAACTCCGAAATGAAACTGATCTCCGCAGGAATTCCGCAGGGCTCTGTCATTTCGCCTCTGCTTTTCAACTTATATATAAATGACATCCCAACAGTCCCCCTTGTTACGGCAAGTTTTTATGCGGACGATACGGCTTTTCTGACAACTGGACGACATTTGGACCAGCTAATCGCTAGGATGCAACGGCAACTTGCTGTAATGGAACGCTGGGCGCTGCAAAATAAGATAACGATCAACCCGACGAAGACGGCAGCCGTTCTGTTCACACGGAGGAAACCAGTTGTGAACGACAGACTCCAAATAGCTGACCAATTTATCCCATGGTCGCCGGGAGTGAAGTATCTCGGTGTCTACCTTGACAAAAAATTACTCTTTACGCAGCATATTGACGACAAGAACACGGCAGCCCAGAAGATGGCCAGGTCATTGATTCCGTTCCTGAAGAGTAAGGATCTCAACCCTAAGACTAAACTCCAATTGAATAAGGCAACAGTGGAACCCACAATGTTGTATGGCTCCACCTCGTGGGGAACTACGTGCGTCTCCAACTACAACAAACTCCAAGCGCTGCAAAACATTTGCTATCGATGGATCACAGGAGCTCCATGGTGGACAAGAAACGTTGACATCCGCACCGCACTCCACGAGACCACTATACAAGAGAAGGTCCATGACAAGGCTCTACGAGTTTTTGACAAGATCGATGCCCTTAGGGACGAAGTTCGACAATTAGAATCGGTAGGAACGGTAAACCCTGCAAGATGGCACAAGTATCGAGTACCGAAGTCAATAACGTTTCACCTCCCATAGGCAATCTGTCATAACACGAGGAAGCAGTCACACATAACAGCCTTGACACATTTCACCCTCCACAGGAGATAGACGTCACCAAAGACAGCAGGCTAAAGGACCCATTGCGTGCCCAAGCCTAACTGAATGTGTAATAAATAAAGTGTTTTCCTTTTATCCTTACATCCCATCCTAGAAGAATAAGTCATCAAGGATGATCTCTTCAGTCCACACCACACACTATTTAAAAAAAAAAAAAAAAAAGATGTTTCGTTTGATGCTTATTTCGTGAGATACTCGGCCCAGGCACTATCAATGGACCACCCTGTATATACCCCCACTCTTATAGAACTATAATTTACTGCGATTTGGAATGGCTGCGAACAATGCAGAAGAAACGCAAGATGTGCATACTGCACACAGAAGTGATGCCTGTGGGAGGGTCAATCAGCCAACCTACATTCATTCATTCTACAGGTGGTCATAATGACCTATCTGAACCTACCGAATGTATCTTAAACACAAGGAAATGAACAAATTCACGTCTCTCAATAATGTTACGTTTCGAGAAACAGCCGGTACATTTGAAAACAGGCCTTATGCGATTGCAGTTACTTCTCCGCTAAGCATTCCCAATCACGGTACGGAATTCCCGCCCCTTCCAGGGCAACAGTGGCTCAATACAAACATCAGCACCATCACCTACTATACGCAGCAACCAACCCATGTCATGAAGAAAACGCCGCAGGCTTCAGGAATGTAGCTCCAGTGGATTAACCGCCGATACATCCACTCCCCCCCCCCCCCTTTTGATACAGCTTGCCTAATTACATCACCAGCAATGCGTAAATTCTATGGATCATAGAGGACCGCACCAAAGTGTGGTCCCCCGGGACCAGTTGTACCAACCGGAACTCTGCCTTCCCCTTGCTCCAATGGATCCATCCACTACCCACCGCCACATTACAGACTCAATGGACAGATTGATGTTGGCAACTACCTCGTTAATGACATTTTAAATATAATTATGGCTGTGATGAACGATATATCGTACCAGCAGGATACTAACGGGTCCACTGCAGTACTACAAATAGATTCGATCCGGGTGTCAGTCCAAAATATGTTGTCCACATACCTGACATCCAAAAATGGCCTATGAAGTCAGCCACTGGAAAGCAAGATCGACTAAGGAATACAAACAAAGCCATCAACCTTTCCTGCTCGAAATTGCAGTAGACATTTCTGTCATTGCAGAAATATGGCTGAAGCCGAACGAACCGTTCTCACTCCTGGATGTTCTGTCTTTATAGAAGATAGATATGATGCTTACAGCGGTTCAGCGTTATTGGTAAAACAAGATATCCACATTTCCTATGTCAACAATGGCACTCAGCATGATATATTGCAAATGGTGGTTATCTTCCTGTGGATCAAGGACCTCCATCAGAATTTGGCCTCGGTGTACAATGCACCTAACTACAGACTTTCCAGGCAACAATTAACGACAGTAATTGACTCCATCGCGAAACAACTTCTGTAACTATGTTGATTTTAACGGCCACCGCACTGTCCGGGAGTGCAGGAAAGCTAACACAATGAGAAAAATAGTAGTGAATGTACTAGATCAGGTAAACGTTACAGACTAAATAATGCTCACCGATACGAATAGTCCTAACAAATGAATCCCGACTGCAGTAGACTTGAGCGTAGCAGCCACGGAAATGTCTACCGAAAACCATGGGAAGTAATACAGGCCAGTTTAGGACTGGATCACTTGCCAGTTAAAATCATAATAAACGCATAGCCTAGGGAAACTATCAAATACTCATTCAACCAGAAATGTAGCACAAGCAAACCCAACTGGAACCTATACGAAACTTCGCTGGAAGAAAAACTGGATTTAGTCATGGGAACTGGGTGTCCTGAAAGACACTCTAAGGTTTTGGTACCGCGTATCAGTGAAGCAGCGGAAGACTCAATACCTCCAAACGAACTTAAGCGGACTACTCAGAGGCCATCACTCTGTTGGTGGGCCGGCCGAAGTGGCCGTGCGGTTAAAGGCGCTGCAGTCTGGAACCGCAAGACCGCTACGGTCGCAGGTTCGAATCCTGCCTCGGGCATGGATGTTTGTGATGTCCTTAGGTTAGTTAGGTTTAACTAGTTCTAAGTTCTAGGGGACTAATGACCTCAGCAGTTGAGTCCCATAGTGCTCAGAGCCATTTGAACCATTTTTCTGTTGGTGGGATTCAGAATGTGACACAGTCCTCAAGGAATTAAAGGAAGTATTAAAGAAACACACAACTCTCTCTAATGATACGAACTTAAGCAGGCCGAGGCTACTGTCAAGAGAATTTTCAAGTACAAAAAAGAAAAATCTTGTCAAAATTTCTGCACAGTTAACCAAGATTTGGAATGTAATTATGAACATAAAAAAGGTCTGACGATGGACATGAACGAATCTCCATTATCCGCAGAACTTTTAGAATCGTGCTTCTGTCCGATAGCTCCACCTCACGTAACGGACACGAAAGATGATGAAAAATATGAAGAGGAAAACAGTGTAATTATACAACCTCTTTCGTTGGAAGAACTCCAGATTGCCCTCTCCCAACGGAAGGGTACTGCACCTGGCCCAGATCATACTGACTACCCAGTGCTAAGAGACTTTCTACACAAAGGGAAACTACTGCTCCTCAACATTTACAAAAGCATATCGATTCAAAAGATCAAATTCCACTGACTGAAAACATTTCGTATCGTCCCCAGAACCAAATCAGGAAAAAAGATGTAATTAATCTGAGTCGACCTATCACCTTACTACCGTTTTCGCTAAAGGTACTGGAGACGATTATTAAGCGACTCTTAGAATGGTGGTGAGAGCGCAAGGAAATATTTCGATATCGAAAAGGAAGAGGGACAATTGAAATCCTTCTATGGTTAGCTAATGACATGCAAGTAAATTTTTCTAGGAATAATTGTATGATAGTTGCGTTGATAGACTTGACTAAAGCATGCGACAACGTCCCCATGTCAGTGTTACGGAAAGACTGAAGAAACTTCATATCTAAAAATCATTCATGCGTAATATTATCAGCTTCCTGAGCAATAGGAAGACAATCATTTTGCACCATGGAACTACTCTGGGACCTAGAAAAACAAGTAGAGATCAGCCTTAGCTACTTTATTATTCTATCTCTATACTGCACGCATTAATTACATCTTTGCCAGTGACAGCCAAGTACTACAGCACGCGGACAACATATGCGTATTTTCCGAGGACAATACTCTTCAGTCCTACCGTTTGAAAATGCAGACCACTTTCATTCGTCTGCATGAGTGGTGCACAGAAAGTGGCTTCGAAATCTCTGCTGGTGTGTGTAATCTGATGATCTTCATTCGTAACAGCATTCTATTTCCCCAAACAATGCATCCGAAAGGACACAATTTTCCAGTTCTGAAAAAAAAACACAGTATCATATCCAACATGTCATTACTAGATGTGAAAAAACGTGGGCTCTCACCAGAGCTATGACTGAAGTATGGTGAAGCTCTGATCGGCGAACAGCGATGACTTCATACAGGTCATTACTATGGACACACTTCGATTACGGACACATTTGCTACAGAGTAGCGTCAGACAGCACACTCCAAAAGCTCTACACTATACAGTACAAAGCCTACGTATAGTTACTGCGGAGTTTATGTTCTCTCCAAGTAATGGATTACTGGATGAAGTGCACGAACAACGGTTGAAGCTGCGAAGTACTCGTATATTCCACTGCAAGAAATTAATTCTGCTGCTTTATTTCGACGAATATTGGCTCTTTGAGGAACGAATCCGGGCTTTAACATTATACTGTGTGTATTGGGTACGAAGTAACTTCCACCCGTCGCGGGTGAATACATGGAGATGCATACATTAAGGCACAAGGCGTGGAAAAGTCCTCTTATACCGCACGACAACAGACCATACGGAACGTCGATTCTGCAGATTGATGCCAAGACCAGTGCATCATTTCAAAACTAGCGCAACGGCAGTGGGATTCCTGTCTCACTACCATGATGCATGAGTAGTGTATCCAGATGAGTCCAAGCGTAGTGACGGCGCTGGTAGTCCTTATTGGGTACCTGAAGCAAGCTACATGGCCTACACAAGCTGGATCCACACCGCCTTATGACAGCCTACCTGTCTGCAGTTTTGGAAACTCTGCTAATCACAGCAGACGCAATACTCTTAAACAACTGATAGTATGTCAGACCTACAACTGATACGAAACCATCATAATAGTTGTACTAATCCAATATTTGCATCAATTATCGACGTTGTTTTGCGAGTGCAACGAACTATCGCAATATCGTGATTGTATGTATGAAAGGTCCCTCTGGGATACCTGGAAATGAAAAAGTATATATCCTAGCAAACCAAGCATCTCTACATGGGGCTACTAAATATGATAAACTCCCTATCATAAATGTGATACCCCTAAATGTATTTGCAGAGAGGAAGATCAAACCGCATATTTCTACAATATCCTCGGAACAAGTATCAAATAAAGTACTTGCAAACAATCTTTGGGCTCTTGGTCATCAGTTCCCAAGCAGCCTCCAATCCTTGTTAGCCTCCAACGACATACCAATGTCTAAGATATTGTATGAGTTCGTCAGCGGTACCAACAACCTGATTGAGCTCCCTGCGCTGCTGATCTAATGCACTTTATAATTAGTATTCCAGGGGAAGGAGAAAATAAAATTAACTGACCATATCCCCCTGTGCTGCTCAGTCACTACTTCCTCCTATATGCATGTGTGTGAATACTGGTATATCTAGATGTATGACTGCAGTATCCAAATCCGGTTCCTGTACACTGTTCTCGTGTTCTGTCTAGCTAGTACTCAGAGAACTGCACAAATATTCAGTTCTCTATCTGCAGCTTTGTCGAGCTGGGCAAGCACTTGGATGGGTGACCATCCGGTCTGCCGAGCGCTGTTAGCACGCGAGGTGCACTCAGCCCTTGTGAGGCAAACTCAGAAGCTACTTGGTTGAGAAGTAGCGGCTCCGGTCTCGTAAACTGACATACGGCCGGGAGAGCGGTGTGCTGACCACATGCCCCTCCGTATCCGCATCCAGTGACGCCTGTGGACTGAGGATGACACGGCGGCCAGTCAGTACCTTTGGACCTTCATGGCCTGTGCAGGAAGAGTTATCCGCAGCTAGTGAAACAATTCTTACAGGACATACAAAAGAAAATTTTATTTCCAATTTTCGTACATAGTCATTAATATGGGTTGAACTGAGAACACCACAAATGTGTCCCAACGGTGATAGATGATTTCTGGTTGTGTTACAAGTAGGATGTTCCTAGCACACTACATCTGTGTAGCCTGTATTACATATGCGTCTTGTTTATCTTTTCAACATACTGTAGATACAAAGTCTGTTTTATCTCGAAATCTGTCCTTTGTTAAATCTATGTAACTTCCAGGGTACGACTTAAACTAATGTCTACTCCGAATAGTCAAAACAAACTGCATTATAACATTTCCAGTATGGAAATGGAGGCATGGGCATGTTATGAAAGCCAATAAATAAATAAAAAAAATAGGGAACAGGACGAGTAGTAAGAATTTATTTATTGACACAGTCGATGCTAAACAACACCGGAAATACCACCTGTGTAATTCACGATCACCACTAGAAAACAACAAATCGGCGTCCCCTTCTGTCAGAGAACCTTTTATGCTTACCGTAGAATTTCAAGCTGACATTTCCATTGCGGTATGACCTTTTCCACAGTCCATAAATGACACTTCGTGAACCATTCAGCTTCTGTTACGAGTGCCCACTGCGCTCGGGCAGCCTCAACCCTATGAAACAAAAGCCTCTCGTAAAACGTGGCTTTTGTCTGTTGTGGTCAGTTATTAACTAACGAAAGAAGGAGTTACAATGTGCTCAATACGACGTACATACGAGTATAGTGACGTTCGTACAATACTGCTGAACTGTTCACAACGAACTGTCTGCTTCCCACTCTCCCCACTTGAAGCAACCAGCGTAGCAATGTCAAATATCAAAAACTCGCGCGCACACACATGCACACGGTGTGTGTGTGTGTGTGTGTGTGTGTGTGTGTGTGTGTGTGTGTGTGTGTGTGTGTGTGTGTGCGTGCGTGCGTGCGTGTGTGTGTGTGTGTGTGTGTGTGTGTGTGTGTGTGTGTGTAGTTAATAAATGTAACAAAGTGCGCTGACTGTCTAAGCACACGCAATGATGAATTTTGTTAAATGAAAAGTCGTAATGATATTATCAAAGGAAATAATTGAAAACAAAGATTACGATACTTCGCTTTGTGTGCATGTGAAGCGACACGATTGATTCGATATGTTTCAGAGCAAATAATAATCACTGGATTAATTAGATAAGCTCGCAGCTATTCAGTTAAACCAGATGTGACGCTATTGCAGAATGTAAATTAATTTCAGTGTTATGGACCTTGCCGTTGGTGGGGAGGCTTGCGTGCCTCAGCGATACAGATAGCCGTACCGTAGGTGCAACCACAACGGAGGGGTATCTGTTGAGAGGCCAGACAAACGTGTGGTTCCTGAAGAGGGGCAGCAGCCTTTTCAGTAGTTGCAGGGGCAACAGTCTGGATGATTGACTGAGCTGGCCTTGTAACAATAACCAAAACGGCGTTGCTGTGCTGGTACTGCGAACGGCTGAAAGCAAGGGGAAACTACAGCCGTAGTTTTTCCCGAGGGCATGCAGCTTTACTGTATGATTACATGATGATGGCGTCCTCTTGGGTAAAATTTCGGATTTTGCCTCAATAGATTTAGGGAAACCGCAGGAAACTAACACACTGATGAGAGGATGTTCCTCTCAAATACGTGTATATTGCCTTCGTCACTATTAATGTAAGTGAGCAGCCTTTTGTATACTGAAAGTGTAAGTTCCGTACTTTCTGGCTCGCAACCAAAGGAACATAAAATGTGTCAGAAAAAAGAGATTAATACTTTCCATTTCCCAATACACACTGACTGGGGCACTTTTCTCAGCAAAAGACCACATTTTGTAATTCCACCTACAAGATCGAACGCGGCTACAAGGGTAACAGCACGCGCAGAAACCTGAATGGAAGATTAGGTGTTAACGTTCCACCGACGCTGCGAATATTGCGGGCGGATCACGTTCTAGGAATGCAAATTTCTTAGAAATGATTCTGGACTTTGTTCTAGACAAAGGAATAATTCCGTCATAGGCTTTATTCGATTAGGAAAACCACGGAATGACTGGACGAGGAACGCAACTCCGGTCTTCGCGAGGACAATGTCTTACTGATTCAAACCTTATGCCACCTCGCTCGGTGTCGAAGTCTACATTGTTGTGTTGCTCTACGGCTGTCAAAGTTGAACAGAACCCAGAGAACGTCTCAAGACGTCATGTCATTAGCTTATTAAGTTACTGTTTATATATACGATATTATGTGTGTTATTGATACTTTCTATGTACAGAATGATGCAAAAATACTTTCAAAAGCTTTACAGAAAGAATCCCTGCATTTTAAGAAGTAAAACAACATATGCTCAAACATCTTTAATTTAATAACAAAACTCTAATCAACATGCCAATTACATACTATCAGTTTCGTAACAAATGTTCAAAACGCACTCCTCTTGCTTCCACGCGTGCTTGCGAACGTCGAGTACGGACTGTCGCATCCTTTCAAATACTCCCTGAATATGTCGAACGGTTTCGTAAATTTCCATGACACGCTGGCGAAGATTTTCTGCATCCGGGTCGTCTATTGCGTTAACCAATTGCTGAAGGTGAAAAAAAAATGGCTCTGAGCACTATGGGACTTAACATCTATGGTCATCAGTCCCCTAGAACTTAGAACTACGTAAACCTAACTAACCTAAGGACATCACACAACACCCAGTCATCACGAGGCGCTGAAGGTGATCTCAGGCATAATAACCCCAATGAATGAGCTCAGAAGAAAGTGCAAACCATAGAACTGCCAAACTCTATCCATCCAATTGTCGTAGTAGATACCACTCAGTGCGCCTCGGACAGACAGTAAAACGTAGTAGAGGCTCTTTATGCACGAACCACATATTTCTTCTTATTTGCAGAGATACATCTTCTATTAAGTATTGTAGGGTGTTCCGAATAACGTCCCTTTTGGTGGCACCAGTAAGACTTGATGTGGGAACGTACGGCCTACCAGGGAGTCACGTACAATCTCAGCCCGCGCCTTGATCTTAAGGGGAGGTTTACTATCTTTTGTTTCAAAAAATCAAGTTTTTTAAATTGAATTTTTGGTTCATAAAAGAGCTTAGAATCCACACCTGAAACGGTTTTTCCGAATATGGAACGGAAATATTTATTATACGCGGTTGAACAAAAAAATGCACCTGCCTGAAATCGCCCTTTTTCACGCACCAGTTTTTTTCGGGAATTTCAGCTTTGTTGCCACGAAAAATTATTCTATGTGCTTGCCAAAGGATCAAGTGATCAAGGAGCTTACGACGTACTACGGCTTGGCAATCCGCTGGCATTCTAATTCGGTGGAACAGAGGAAGAAGTCAATTTGGGAACGTATTTCCACAAGTGTTCGACGGATTACCACGCACAACACCAAAATTGTCCGGCAGGGAAAACTAGTTGGTGCAAGTGGCGCATTGCAGAGGCTACCGGACATCTGGACGAATATCAACACGGCCAGCCGCTCTCCAAAGAAGTTCAAAAATTGATTCATCCGATCTACGAGGCCCTTACATAGGACGAGTTATTGTACCGGTGCTTGGAAGGAAACGCACAAAATTCAAATGAAAGTTTGAACGCGTGTGTTTGGTAGTTAGCCCCCAAGCATTTGCATTCTGGTGCGAAGACTGTGGAGATTGCGACTTTCGTGGCAGTGAGCAGCTTCAGCGAAGGATATTCAGCAATTCTGACGACCATGACAACGATGGACGTCACCCTGGGACTCTATTCGACGAAGTTTGCCAAGCATTCGGACGACCACCGGATTCGAGCGGCCGAAAACCGCTTGTCACCGGCCATACGAGCGGCTCTGGAACAGCGCAGGATGACCCAGATTGAACAGAACGCCCTTTATGAGGAAGAGGAACGACTAGTTTATGAACCCGGAATAGCATATTGAACGTAAGTTGCATAATATTTCATTTATATGTAATCAAAACTTCAAACCCGTTTTTCTCGAAATGATCTTTTTTTTATCGCGCGGTATGGTAGCTTCAAATCTACTCAACCGATTGGCATGATTCTTTGTTTTCGACGAAGCTAACTAAATTGTCTAGGACTTGTGCCACTTTTATTCCGATCCACCAACTATAAATATTTTACCTTGGCCGACGAAGTCGAAATATCGAGGAAAAGGACCGTATTTTGTTTCAAATGGCTGCCATTTTGTTTCCTATGGTCCAAATAACTTAAACGAGGTACAACTCCTATAGAATCTTATATACTTCGCTAACGTCAACTCAATTTTGATTTCAGACGAGTCGGCTGACCTGTGACATACCGCGCGTGGAGGTCTACATCGAAATTTTGTTTCGTTCCGCCGGCACTTCCACCTTTGCTCTTCCACATTTCCGGTCGAAAAAAATTCCAGTTCGTAGAGGAAATACGAATAAACATTGTTACCAAATTTGACTTCGATACCTATAACACATTCGAGGAAAAAAATGTGAAAAAATATGCTTTTTCGGGCCAAAGATAGTGAACGTACGCTTAAGGTGATGCCATTGTATAGCCTGAACTGCAATACGAAGATTTACATCAGCATGTGTGTGTTGGTTACGTAAATTTGTTTTTCTAACTCTTCCAAACATTACCGCATTGGTAAACAAAACTCTGAAGAGACAAATACAGTGCGTACATCACAATGTGGCATTCGGCAGCGCGTGTAAACAAACGAGAACTTAGACCGCTCGAGGGTAGACGAGTGAAGCGGCCGAACAAGCCGTGTCTCACCCTCTCGCGTGGCTGGCAGCCTACTGCTGTGTTTTGTTCTGCTGCGAAAGCAAAACTGACACATTCATTGGGATGGAGGATCCCTTCTGGTGTTGAGAGAGTCATACCACAACTCCGTGATGGATCAGTGTTAACTCTCTTCACTTATTTCAAAATAAAAACACATAACAACGCCCAGCACACCATCCATTCCCCAACGACTACAATCCAGCTGCTTGCTGAGTTTGCTTGAAAACGAGGTAGTTCAGGCCCGACCTTTACCGGCCCTTACGCAACCATTATTCTAGCCTGCTCCCCCTCTTACGCCCGCATTCAGCGGAAACTTTCGGGGAAACCATGGTTAATGGAGTCAGAATGAATAGGCGCTGCAAGACGTCCATAATACGACTTCAGTTGGGACATGTTTGTTACCATACACACCTCTATTAAATTACAGAGTACGCAATGCGAAGTCAGGGTAGTGATACAGAAGCTGATGCAAATCACATAATACTAGAATGCACTTAACACCAAATACAGCAAAAAAATAAATAAATAAAAATTGTATCACAAGTTGTGTAAAACACCGTCGATGTTTAAAATGTTTACCCTGACACAGAAAGTTAAACAAGAGACGTACTCACCTTTAGGACACAAGCTGAAATTTTTATGCACAATATAATGGCTACTGCGAAGAATTCTAGGCCCTAGCCGTGGATCCTGCAGTGGAGAATTGCATAATATTAATTGCAGAGTATTAAGTTTGAACAAAAGAACGAAGCAAGTTTTAGATGAACATATTAATGTATTCAATTAATAACGCACATAAACTACTATGAAAGAACTTCATCTGATATTACAAAATGTGCCCAAAAAAAATGGTTCAAATGGTTCTGAGCACTATGGGACTTAACATCTGTGGTCATCTGTCCCCTAGAACTTAGAGCTACTTAAACCTAACTAACCTAAGGACATCACACACATCCATGCCCGAGGCAGGATTCGAACCTGCGACCGTAGCGGTCTCGCGGTTCCAGACTGTAGCGCCTAGACCCGTTTGGCCACTCCGGCCGGCGGCCGGATGGACTTGACACAGATAAACGCAATGAACTGAGCAATGACAGACCAACGGTTGTCCCACGATGCCAGTGCTGCTAATAATGCTCATCGTAAACACTCAGCATTATATATGAAGAAAGACGCGTGCATCTCTGCGATACAGGGTTAAGGTCGACGTCTAGACCCCAATCAGCTACTAAGATGCACACTAGATTCACGCCTCTCTATCTCTGGATGAACCCTATGTCTACATCCCATAACCAACTCTCTGTATTCTAGCTGAATCTTACAGACTGCTCTTTTCTTCCAGCCAAACAGGTCATGCCCGCCAATCGCCTAATAACAGTAAGACTACCAATGGCGCAATATCGTTCTGCACAAAAATCCCGTCAAGAATGTACATCGTATTAAAATTTCGAAGACTGTCTGACTCGCCCATCTTTATCAAAGAATCTACTATCTCTGCTCCATTTTTTTGACATCACAAGCAATTTTATCAATAACGTGTTATCTTGTCCAGCAATTAGTCTTGCATCAGAAGTCCTCAAAGTAAAAGAAAAGAAAGAAAAGAAATTGTACGTGTGGTCAGCTTCTTATTTTTCTGCAAACCGTGTTTCTTCAGGAAAGCATAAGACTTATCTGCTGATGGCTGTTTTCAAAACACAAGGAAGTGCCAGTCTCCTGCTGATAAAGTTCCTTCCCTAGCCTCTGCTTGGTTACAGGGCTGGGGGTGGATCATAAACACACAACAGATGCTATTTTCTGGAGCTCGCCCAGCAAGGCGACTTTCACAGAGATAATACCTGAGGCAACCTGCCTGTGTGGATGCGAGAAGCCACATTTGTCGCTACATAGGACACTGCTGTGCCTGTCCTGATCCAGCGTTGTTCCCTGCTCCCATACACTCTGAAAAGTAAAAAAAAAAGCAACCAAACCCAGCACCACGTTAAATGTGACTAAGATTTGAAGTTGATTTGAAGTTGATTTGAAGTTGATTAAAAGTCAGTATTTACAGCCTCTGTAGTACATTTTGCTTTTAAAAACATTATTATCATACTCTGCCCCCTCATTATCTTACAAATAGAGTGTTAATGAAAATGGGCATGCCAGATGGCTTACCACTTTTAAGCTGAACTAACTGCAGATTCAGTTGCCAAGATCCATTAATGTTCTCTTATGTGCGAATGAGATAAGAATATACCTCATCGTAGGAATCTACCTAGAAGACTCAGACATCAATATTTTTGTTTTGAATGTTTCTATCTGTATATGTAACTATGTATACATCTTGTTAGGTTACTTTCAGGTATTTCTACGCAATATTGATTCATTTTTGACACAGGTTCGTAGTGAATTTTATTTTTAGTGTACTGTCCACATATGCTAGGAGGAAAGAATTGCGTTTTTCTCACTGGGGAGGTGGTGTCCCATTGTGGTCCCTGCGTACAGTTTGTTGGTAAAAGGCTGTCGTGAATCTGTTTACTTGGTGTGGAGTTCCGCTGTGAGATAAGCAAGTTTCAAAGGAGTACGGCTGCAGCCTGCTTTATGCTCTTGTTGACTGAGCCGGCGCCCCTTCTGGCACTGAGCAGGAGGTGCCATTCCATCACTGCTATCTCCAGAGAACAACTGGGCAAGACATTTTTGTCTTTTCAGTTCAGACATCGAAAGACGAGTCACCAAAACACCCCGTGTCCAACATCGAAAGGTCCATTTCTTTCAATCCAAAATTTGATGCACTCAACCACAAGGAGCACCCCTGCGACCATGCTTTGTGCGAAGTGATTGTACAATCGATGCAACGCTACTTCACCCCAGTACCAACCAATTATTTCTTAAGGCGCGGTTTGACGCAAAGAATGGAAATTTGTAGTTGAGAGAGGACGAGTCACTCTCTTACTATTTTTCTTATTCAAGGCTACTCTTCAGTGCTGATTTTATACCCAGGATATCACTTTTGTGAGACGGCAGGAAGTTATCAACATCAGCAGGGATTCATGGGAGCATGTACATTGTTAATGCATGCAGGATCTATATGGTGGCTCTCCTTTGAATAGTATTTTATGGAGTTGAAAACAAGGAGGGAGTAGTACAATACCTCACTTTAAAATGATTGGTATTGTTGTGATTCGTGAATTTCATAAAAATGACACTAAATTGGAGACTAAATTGGAGACTAATTAGCAGACACTATTACAAAATAAAACAAACGACGATGTATTTTAATAAACTGTGGCATTCATTGTAGTAATGAGAAACACTTGAATTAGTGAAAACGGTAGGAATAAAATATATGTTATTAATTACCAACTGTAATTATTCAAATAATTGGACTTTTACGAATGTAGCTGATTCATTCAAGAAGTTTTTCTGTCGCTTGCAAATGATGGCACATATTGTAAAACGTAAATTTCGCATAAAAGCTGTAAAGAACATTCCGTCTTAAGGACTTTATTAATTAAACTCGTATTGTTGTAACCAGATATACACCTAACTATAAAATTCTAGGCATCTGTTAAACATCTGTCAATCAACATCTGTTTCGTTTTACCCTCTTAGCTTCAGTTATTGTTAGGAATGTGAGTCGCTGCGTAGTTAGCGTGTATTAATTAATTTTGTTAAGTTCATTATTGTACTCATATTTAGATGGAATTTTCACATTTAAAAACATTTTTACAATTCTGTAACTTTAGACGTATTATTCTGTGTAATCAAAACATCTTAGCTTTGGAACTTTAAATTGTAAATACGATTAAAAATATGTTGTCATTATTAAGTTTCTAGCATTTGTAGACTTAGAGAAAGCTTTTGAGAATGTTGACTGGAATACTCTCTTTCAAATTCTAAAGGTGGCAGGGGTAAAATACAGGGAGCGAAAGGCTATTTACAATTTGTACAGAAACCAGATGGCAGTTATAAGAGTCGAGGGACATGAAAGGGAAGCAGTGGTTGGGAAGGGAATAAGACAGGGTTGTAGCCTCTCCCCGATGTTGTTCAATCTGTATATTGAGCAAGCAGTAAAGGAAACAAAAGAAAAATTCGGGGTAGGTATTAAAATTCATGGAGAAGAAATAAAAACTTTGAGGTTCGACGATGACATTGTAATTCTGTCAGAGACAGCAAAGGACTTGGAAGAGCAGTTGAACGGAATGGACAGTGTCTTGAAAGGAGGATATAAGATGAACATCAACAAAAGCAAAACAAGGATAATGGAATGTAGTCTAATTAAGTCGGGTGATACTGAGGGAATTAGATTAGGAAATGAGGCACTTAAAGTAGTAAAGGAGTTTTGCTATTTGGGGAGCAAAATAACTGATGATGGTCGAAGTAGAGAGGATATAAAATGTAGGCTGGCAATGGCAAGGAAAGCGTTTCTGAAGAAGAGAAATTTGTTAACATCCAGTATTGATTTAAGTGTCAGGAAGTCATTTCTGAAAGTATTCCTATGGAGTGTAGCCATGTATGGAAGTGAAACATGGACGATGAATAGTTTGGACAAGAAGAGAATAGAAGCTTTCGAAATGTGGTGCTACAGAAGAATGCTGAAGATTAGATGGGTAGATCACATAACTAATGAGGAGGTATTGAATAGGATTGGGGAGGAGAGAAGTTTGTGGCACAACGTGACCAGAAGAAGGGATCGGTTGGTAGGACATGTTCTGAGGCATCAAGGGATCACCAATTTAGTATTGGAGGGCAGCGTGGAGGGTAAAAATCGTAGAGGGAGACCAAGAGATGAATACACTAAGCAGATTCAGAAGGATGTAGGTTGCAGTAGGTACTGGGAGATGAAAAAGCTTGCACAGGATAGAGTAGCAAGGAGAGCTGCATCAAACCAGTCTCAGGACTGAAGACCACAACAACAACAACAATTAAGTAATAATGGACCAAGTGACCATCCATTATTTAGAATATATAAATAGGGAAGCATCGAGGCTGCTGGGATGGGCAGTTTGAGCTGATATCTCGAAGTGTAACCTGTGTTAGTAACTTGAATATAATTTCAATAAGATTTAAAGTTGTGGAAAAATATGTTTCTTGATTTGTGAAGCAGTCAGTTGTTTTACGAAGACATACTGTACAACTCAGCCTCTTTGCAATGTGTCATGATGGATTTGATCAGCTGTTACGAACGGAAGAATAAATATTTTAAACCTGGAACCGATCACTTTCACTGTAAACCACACACTTCATGAAGATCCAGGCAATCTACGAATATTTCAGTTATGTGGAGAAAAATTTCGTTTTAACCTTCTACTTATGATTCTAAATAACATCAGACGACATGCACTTTTGATAAGTCAGTTCATCTGTCTTCGAACTTTTGGGATTACCTTACCGATGGGTAGATAGTAATTAAGTAGAAGTGTTAAAACTTGACTCTTGTTATGAGTGGATTGGACTCGGGGCACTCGGACTGAGGAGCCTATGGTGAGGGTTTAGGTGTACCAACAGTTTACACCTCAGTCATCTCGGACCACTCGCTGTGCTGAGGGCAATCTTATTTGTGTCACACCTGTTTTCTTGATGTTTGATCTCCTTGTGTGCACTGTCATATAAGTGATTCAAATTGGTCCATTGTATGTCCGGCGAACAGGAGTGACAAACCCTGGAATATACTTAGATTTAAGGCTCCATTAGAGAGTACCTGCAATCCACCTGAAAGATCGCCCGCCGAGAATTGGCATATTTTGTGCCCACGATAACGAATTACAGGCGCCACATGACGCTACTCTGCAGATGCTTGCACCATGACCATCACCTGAGACAACGCTACACATTGAGAAAGGGCTATGTTACAGCTGGTGTGGCTCGTTAGGGCAATAAGCATCAAAGTCTCGCCCCTTCTTCTCGGCTGCACCAATGCAGTATAACTTCTGTGTAGAATAAATCCATTGAAGTCTACTCATCATTAGATAATTTCAGACAGCGTTATCCATGTTTTGAGGCAGTGTAAAATGATTAATCAGACAAACCCTAGTCTTTGCCAACCAATAGCCAGCCATTGGAGTGTTCACTATTTTTTGTGTCTATTTGTGTTGCAAACAGTTCAGCATTCTAGTTTATTTACATTCTGCTAACAGTGATAACCTCTCACGCAGGTTAAAAACAAAAACCATTGCCAAAGGGCAAAATCAGTTTAGCAGCAGCATGGGTCAGGTTGACAAGTGCATTGCTTATTAGCGGAAGTTATTGCTGTCAGTGTGAAAACTAATAGTCACCTGTAGCCTTTCAAGTCATACCGCAAGACCAATGTGGTTTTTCACAATGATTCCCCACTTTTTCATGAAACAAGCAATATTCTCGTCCATCAATAGCTGTCTCCTCCCTGTAGAGATTTTTCATAGCATACATTTGAGGAGGGAGATCCACGATTCATAGTCAATCGATCAACAATCACCATGACTGCTAGTCATCTCCCCGGCGGCCGGCTGGTGTTAACTGATGCAAACAAGTTGCTGTTGCGTAACTGTAAATATTGCAATTGCTCTAGTGCGATACATACTATGATCAGGCTGTTGCTTGCTCACTTTGCTACACGAGTTTCTTAATTTGTGACTCCTTGTTGTTTCATTAACTATGATTTCATAACCGGCCCTAATGAGCACATCTCGATGCACTTCCTTCATACAATCTTCCATGCATTTTTATACCCCTCCCCCCCCCCCCCCAACTCACCACGACAGTGTCAGTTCGTAATTTGATATGAGTCTTGGAGAACTTTTCTCTGTTAGTCTCACTGTGATGTTTATCTCAGTTATGTTTAATACCTATTACTCTCACAGTCAGTCTTGTCTTAAATTCAAAGACCCTTTAAATGGCTCTGACAACTTCTCCATGGATATACGACCGTGTAAAAACAGATACAGTTTGGAGTACACTTAACATTGTTCTTCTCACTATGATGGCGTTATCGTTGTGCACAGTGGCCAAACTCAATTATAGTTATCTTATTATTCGGTGAAGGTACGGAGCACCGTACTCAGCCATCTTGTTTGATTGTAAGATAGTTGATGGACTAGGGAGAACAGTGTCGATCCACTCTAGGATTTAAGTTTGCTATGAGTTGTTTCATGACTATTCGGCTAACAACTCCCATCAACACATTTCAACAACGACCACTGGAAGAAACTTTCAATCTTCGTATAATGTGTACATTTTAAAAGTTTACCTTATGTAGATGTATATCTGAAGTGTAGATGATGAGCTGGTAGATATTATCTAAACCCAAATATATAAATAGATAGATAAATAAATAAATTAATAAACAAATAAATAACCCTCACCCTCCCCCTTCTGTACGAGAACTGCCACACTGAAGTGTCCACATAGTAACGGACTGTCAGCTTGCGCAAAACGATCGGAAGAAGTTCTCCCATGATGTCTTGTGCTGATATGTGGCTCTTCTTCGACAGTCCGCAGAATTCTCTCTACCTGATGCTTCCTCTATAGTGCTATGGATCCTGTCTCAGCAGTGCAACGACAGACAGCAGCAATGGTTCGATGACACGGGTGTCTTCGGTCTGGAAATGCCACCTGAGGAAGCCAAGACCATTATCATTTGCGTGACCTTACATAAATATCAGATCTGCCAACTCTCGAAATGAATATTATGATATGTTTGAACGGAACACTTTCCGTTAGCACATTATATGAATACAATTGCACCGCTGAAGCCAGACAAATGGCAGATGTAAAAAACCACCACATTGTCATCTGGGATACCCTGGACATTAAGTCAAAACCTTCTTTGAATTGAGTGCATTGTTGTTGAGTTGTACGTGGAGAGCAATTGAACAGGAATTATAATCGATAACTCTAAAGCAAAGGATTTTCGGACGCAGGTTTACCGCACCTTTTATCTGTTGTGGTGCGACGAATCTATCCCCATAATTTGTAAACTATTATTCAGCTACCACCTATTATCATGCTTGTACAAGACCTCATGCACCTGATCATTGTTCTGTAGTACGCCAGGGCGAATTGACTATGTGAGTTTCAGAAATGAATTATACAGTTGTTAGAGAGAGCTTGAAGCTGTAATGGTACGAATGTTTAGCATAGAAAAGAAAAATTAATTTCTAAAGACGTTCCTCTTGCAGCTACTCAGGGACTTCCAATGTGGGCTGTAATTATCGTATGACAGAGAGACGTGGTAGATATGCTTATGCATTAGTGCATTACCGATTTATTTTGGAAAACGTTAGTTACAATTTTGGTCACGAGGTACAAATCTCGTGCTGTGAATGCAAGAAAGACCTATGGAAATGTTTCGATAGGGAATGGATTACGAACGGGACGTGGGCAGAAAAGGTCAAACAAGTTAGAAAGGCATAATGTTGATTTTTGTATTAACCGTCGCTTACACAGTTTGTTCAACATGAGAATCGGAGACATCGAGGAGATGTTGTACAGCGCCAGATTTTCACCTCGCCGCCAAAATTAGAGCTAACACTTTTTTTCAGTGTAAATTGGTTTATCGTTAAAGAATCAGCGTATCTATGAAGTTTCGATGTCAGTCGATAATTGCAGCCCATACTGGACCTCTGTGAGTAGCTGCATTTTAATTACGTCCACCCTGTAGATACTGGTGTTAGGTATGGTTTGGGGCTGGGTGTCTTATCGGATACACATGATATATACTCCCTATCACTCTTTCCCTGTCAGCAATTAAACACAATCTCACCTGCTGATCCTGCGTTCCCTGGACCCCGGAGATACCAGCCGCCACTACCTGGTACAGCAGTAGATCCTATTGTCTAAATAAGTGACTTAATTAATGAAAGGGGCAAGGGGAAGCCACAGACCAATAACAGTGAACTGAAAGTAAATCAAATGTATTTCACTGTAAAAACACACACATGCGAGACAGTCTTGTCAAAAAGAAAGGACTTTATCCAACCCACAATTGTGGGCTATATGGCAAGCTGCCAATTACCCGCAGAACGAAATAAATTTTGATGAATAATTATGAGTATTAAACGAGAAACAACGATAACACGTCAAGTCCCTAGAGAGAGTCATGTTCGGAAAAATTGAGATTAAATTTGTGAATTGAGAATCACAAAAGAAAGTAGTTAGCCGTGGAAATTCACGAAATACTAATAAAGAGAGAAGGGTAAAGCGTCAAAGGTGACCCCCTTACATCAACGGAATCGTAATGGTAGATGTTCGTCGTGCGAATAGCATATTTGCATCTTAATTGTGGGCAAAGATGCTACGAGCCTTCTGCCACGAAAAATCTCCGCTAAAGCTGATTGAATCTATACATAGTTGCTTCTAAAGTGTTGGAAGACCACACATGTACAATAAAATGGCGGTAACTCCCGCACTGCTACTAACAATGAAGCAAAGCTGACCGAAAAATGCAACAAAACGGGGCTTGGAGATCCATCTCTCCGTAATCTTGTAAAATCGAATACAGTGCAGCAGATGATGGAGGTCTCTTTCACCTTCTTGACTGTTACTCCTTTCGTAATGACTGACCCCTGAGTTTGAGGTCATATTCTGGTTACGTCACATCACGAATATCGAATTATTGTATTTTGCCGGAATTGCAGAAGTGTCTACTTCCATTTGGTGTAGGAGTATTACATATTTGGTGAAAGGGAGGTGACATACGTGTTAATATTTATGAGAAAGCTAGCTTTTTCGAATATTTTTGGCAAGTGTCAAATTTAAAAAGTCATAAAAACCAGACTACAGTTGGGAGATAAATATACTTTGCACATTTTGAAGCTACAATAATTTCCTTTTTGCAGGCGGATTTCCTATTTTATGATTAGTAGTTTCATCGCTATAATGTCAAAAGCAATACGCTGCGATTTGAGCTTACCGTTGCAGGTATTTCTGTGGAGAAAGTACGTGTGTCAAGCTAGAACATGTGTTGGTTACATCGTATGGCGTTACTGATGAATACTCCTCGTATTTGTCAGTTAACAGTTTTTAAAGCAACTGTGTTAGTAGCTGCAATCAATGCGAGGTTGTAATGCAGCGAAGTTGTCATACGAGCGAGCTACCATTGTTGTAAGCCTCAATAAGTAAGTATTTACCAACGAATAAAGGCTATTTCGTAATGGCATTCCAATACAGAGGGAAATTTATATAAACTCGACTACCTCGAATAAATTATGCAGGAAAGAGATATGAATGGAATAAAAAGTACCTTAATTATTTTTGCTTTTGTCTGAGGTCTCGCTGCTGCTATTGTAGTCACCTACTTGGAACAAAATAATTCTATTCCTGTAATCAAGTATGCGAACATGACTCACTGACTTTCTCTAGACACTTTGTGGAATACTATCCAGAGCGGAGCGACACAAATGAGTTCAGTGTTACTAATCTCTAAGAGTGTCACAGGCAACCACAGCAGTTTAACTTCGTTGTCCACTGCGCACAAAACGCTTTCCAAAAGATATTCTTATCCCTGAGGTATTTCCACACGTGTTCCAGTAGGGATGCTTCAGTAAATTCACGTACGACGTGGCGTTAGATGGAAGCTCAACGTCGTTGTTTCCCATCCATTGAATAATAGAGTCTTTCCTCCATTTCACAAATCGATTTCGTGATACTGGATTTATAATCGTGTGGTAAGAAGCTTGTACCGTAACAATCACAGATCTGTTAGGTAATTTTTCGAGGTGCTTCTAAGGCATTAGTGGAAGAGTCGGTATTAGGGTATTCATCTCAGAATGATAATGTGCATATCTTTTCTGACCCCCCCCCCCCCTCCCAAGAAAAGCCTTAAGTTACCATTTTGTACGAAAACTTCTTCATTCCCAATGTGGAGCATTATAATCCTCTTTCCACATCTGGACGTTATTTGAATTCCTCTTTCCTAGCCGTACAGCTGTTCAACACTTCCTCTGTGATAATCTTATACGTTTTCTGAAGCGTGATGTATTCTGTGTTCCTGCCGTCTAAACTTTCTGGAATGATTTGCACTACATCAATTCTAATCAGTGTAGTAAGTAGTCCATCCAGTGTTATGCAAGTGTTTTATCCCCTACTAGAACTCGTCTCTTTTTCGTGCTACTCTATTTTCCCATCATTTACCTTTTTTTTGTGCAACTTTTACTAACTTAAGTCCAACTTCCGAATAGCACACCTAAGTGAATATTTATCTCGGACCAGGAAAATCTTCCACTTTTCCAATACAACTGCTACTGCCACAAAATGTTTATCCACATAGAGATCGTGGATTTTTCTTCTTATGATTCCTCAGGTGAAACTGTCAAATGAAAATTTCTGTCGTCTGCCAGAATTCATTTTTGGTGATACAAGACATTAAGTTTCTGTACATTCTCTGGAAATTCGCTTCAGTGTACTTTCACTTACCGAGATGTTCAAAAAGTTCTCTTGACAGGTATTGCTACGGAACTGCTTGCACCTTGTTCTGTTTCGGCATCATGTAAGCACGAACACCGATCACCATGGAGTTTTCACAGCTCTTTAAAGAATGCATGTTTTCACACAAGTACAAGGCAAGTAATTATGTCATGAAGACATTCCCACAATTGTACACATCAACGAATGGCATCACGATTAGTTCCTATCAGACAGATAGCCCCGATGTGTACACCACAGCAATAAACAATCAAATGGAAATATTATCCACAGGCCTGGCAACATAGCATACCTGAGCAAATGAATTTAACACGAGATAGTAACGGTTTATGTAGATTTACGTGCATAAAAACATAACAACTGTGAAAGGCAATAACAGAGCCAACATTTACACTTTTCGCCTCGTTCATGCGTGTCATTGATAGGCGAACTGAAACAATCTACCTGCGCCATTATTACAACAAATAGTGACTAATCGGAAAGCAACGGCTGTGGTCGAGCGGTTCTAGGCGCTTCAGTCCGGAACCACGCGGCTGCTACGATCACATGTTCGTATCGTGCCTCGGGCAAGGATGTGTGTGATGTCCTTAGGTTAGTTAGGTTTAAGTAGTTCTAAGTCTAGGGGACTGATGACCTCAGATGTTATGTCCCATAGTGCTTGGAGCCATTTGAACCATTTGTAAAACAACGAAAGTCCGCCTGCAAGACGAGAATGGTTGTATCATTGGCGAAGGAGACTGCTAACGTAATTACGGTCTTGCTTCTGTGACTCTTCACTGACGCTTGCCAAAAAACGCTCGAAAAACCACGCTTTCTCGTAAATATTACCACCTACGACGCTCCTTTTCAACTCAAATGTATCAATATTCCCATACCAATACAAGTAGGTACTTCCACAATTCCAGAAAGGTAACTAGAATATGAGCTCAAAATCGGAGATCATTCACTATGGAATGCGGAGGAGGGGTGGACATGCAAGCCGTTCCTGCTGCTTTCGGCCAGAGTGGGCTCAGTTTGTTGGCCTTGTGGTGGCTCCAGTTTTCCAAGCACGGAGAAACTAGTATCTTTATGGTTCGGTGTTGGTGATGCTTGAATGTCAAAGCAACGATCCTGCCCTTCTACAGATTTTCGCCAATTTATCAATTTCTTGAACAAATTGTTTGGTGAACATAAAAACTGCTCTGCTCCGAACGTTTGGTGGTCCTCTCCTCGGGTGATCCATTGGTGGTTTCAATTGGCTGGGGAAAATTTGGTTTTGATGGTTTTGACAGATCCATAATTAAGGCGAGACGGCCAAATAACCTATTCATTGCAGATGCACACAAGGCTCGAAGTCTTATGGGAATCGGCGAGAGGGCGCAAGTAATGAGAATACTGGGCAATGGGTACTAAATTGGTAGTGTGTGGATAAGCTGGGAATTTCGATGCAACGGGAGGCGTTCTAGGGTAGTCCGTGCAGTTACAATGACCACTGTGTCTGGAGGGCTTAGTGGATTGCCTGCACGGTATCTCAGCGCGTTCGATCGGAGGGTTAGGTGCTGTCTGTAATAAAATAAAAAAAAAAACCTGAGGAAACGGATCAACGATGAACTTGAACGGGTGTCATGGGACGTCCGCCCATAACAACTACAACGAACAATAACGATCGAAATCAGTAAAAGGAAAATTGAGGTCAGAGGATCTGCCTAGTAAGCAGGAAACTCGGGTTCGAATCCTGATCCGACACAAATTTTCAACTTTCCCCATTGATGTCAATCAATGCCTGCTCGCAGCTCATGCCTGTAATTCCTGTCTTAATTTATAATGGCTGCTATTTCAGGTGACAAACGTCACGGGATACCTGCTAATACCATGTTTGACCCCCTTTTGCCGGCTGTAATACAGCAACTCTACGTGGTATGCACTCGTGTCGTTAAATCCCCAGCAGAAATATTGAACCACGGTGCCCCTATAACCATCGATTATTGCGAGTGATGCCGGCGCAGGATTTTCCACACGAATTGACCTCTCGACTACGTCTCATAAATTTTCGATAGGGTTCATGGCGGGTGGTATGCATTGCTATACTACTCTCTCGAAATGTCCAGAATCTTCTTCCAACCAATGGGGAACAATGGTGGGTCGGTTACAAGGTGCATTGTCATCCATAAAAATTCCATCTTTGTTTGGGAACAGGAAGTCCATGAATAACCATTTGCAGTCACTGATCGGTTCAGTTGGATTAGTGGTCTCAGTCCACTCCACGTGAACGCCAATATGGTGCCACGACCGTCTTGCACAGTCCCTTGTTTTCAACGTGGATCCATGGCTTCGTGGGGTGTGCGCCACGCTCGAACCTTACCATCAGCTCTTACCAACTCAACCCGGGATTCATTTGATCCAGGCTTCAACCTATATTGTAAAGAGCCCAGGAGAGGCGCTACAGGTGATGTCGTGCTGTTAGTGAAGTCTATCGCGTCGGTCGCCTGCTGCCATAGCCTCCTAACGCCATATTTCGCCGTACTGTCCTAATGGATACGTTCGTCGTACATACGATCGACATTGATTTCTGCCGTTATTTCATGCGGTGTCGCTTGTCTGTTAGCACTGACAGCTCTACGAAAACACTGGTGCTCTCGCTCGTTAAGTGACGAACGTCAGCCACTGCGTTGTTCGTGCTGAGAGGTAATGCCTGAAATTTGGCATTCTTGGCACACTCTTGACACTGTGGATCGCGGAATATTTAATACCTTAACGATTTACGGACTGAAATATCCCTTGCGTCTAGCTCCAACTACTGCTCCGCGTTCAAAGCTTGTTAATTTTCGTCGTGTGGCCATAATCCCGTCGGTAATCTTTTCATATTAATCACCTGAGCACAAATGGCAGTTCCGCCAACGCACTGCCCTTTCATACCTTGTGTACGAGATACTACCGACATCTGTATGTGCCCATATCTCTCACCTAAGTGTAATTTATGATTAGTTTTCGCAGAGCTACTAAGCTGTTGGGATCTGATTGCTATACTTCACCCGCTGTTTCAAACAGTCCCAGATATTTTCTTTTGAATCAATATCAGGTGATTTAGCGGGCTAGTAGGGTTGTGATTTAGTGCCTGATCGTTCATCGCACTTGAAATGCATTGGAGCAGCCTTGTGAAAATAGCTTTTTCCATCTTTGCACCATGAGAGATGCACACCATACGAATAGTGAAATTGTGTAAGAAAAGGCAGTACTTGGAGACCTAGACTACTGAAGATGAACTCCCCGGTTACCTTGGTTCATCTGAACGAGTGCGTTCAAGCCATGTTTCGAAAGACACCCGGAAAATGTCATTAAATTTCTGGCCTCAACTACAATGCGGATTCAACACCTCATTGAGCCGTTGGTGGACGCTACACCTTGCGTCATTTGATCAAAGGTAAAGTCGCGACTGTGGTCTCGCGGTTCTAGGCGCGCAGTCCGGAACCGCGCGACTGCTGCGGTCGCAGGTTCGAATCCTGCCTCGGGCATGGATGTGTGTGATGTCCTTAGGTTAGTTAGGTTTAAGTAGTTCTAAGTTCTAGGGGACTGATGACCACAGCTGTTAAGTCCCATAGTGCTCAGAGCCATTTGAACCATTTTTTTTTTAAAGTCGCGACTCATCCACACTACACATCTTCAATCAGCTTGTGCGTCCATTTCTTGGCCGTTCAAGGTACGCTGTTTCATCTGTTGCTGCGAACCATGGCTTTGTACGACGTATCCAGTGCATGCTGCTTTCCTGCACTATGTTTGCTCTGTAACTGATTGTGATGGACCATCACATCAGCCACTGTCAGTAGCAGATCACTTCAGGTTCTGAAACCGGAAGGCGTGACGCTCGTCTCTGGGTCCTTTCGGTTACTGACTTTTAACGTCAACTGTTTTAAACGTTGTTTGATGACTGCGAGTGGCGCAACATTCCACGTAACCACACTGACACTTCACGTTGATACACCAATAAATCGGCCAATATCACACACACTGTGGTCGTAGGCACTTCCAAACACAATAGCTCGTATAACTGAGCAATAATTTCGACAAACGTCACACGCACAAGAGGTAGCTTTAAAAAGCATTAAAGTCTTATCATCCTCAGATCTCGACACGGTTCAGAGGCGATTATTGCTCTTAGTTCCCATTTATGTAAAACTGCGAATAATGTCAGACCCTTGCTACGTGGCTGTCTATAATACAGCAGGTGACACACGAAACTTAACTTCGAAATCGAAACACGAGTGTTCTGACTGACAATTCGCAATGTTTTCACAAACATCACTTTTAGTTATGTAGGTTGACAAGTTTGATGACGGAACAACAACAGAAGGGTAACGAAAACGATGCCAGTAAAAGTCTCCCAATAGAGGCAAACAAAAGTTCAATTCTAATTTTCCACAAAGGTTCATGGTAAAACACACACACACACACACACACACACACACACACACACACACACACACACTGGTGAAAGTCCAATTCAGAGATGATGACGCAATCTTCAGTGGTCGAAGTCCACGAGGTCGGTATCCTGAGTGAACTGAACTTCGGGGCTGGTTCTAGCCCCTAAACAGCTGTCTCCAACCAATCAGGTTTTGGCATAGTGATACTTCTGTAGGCCGTGAATGTAGGCCGTAAATCGATCAACCCAAGCAGGAAGTAGTGCTCGGAATGTGTGTTTCCATTATCTTGTATGTAAATAGCCGGGGTTTACAATGGTGCTTTTGGTACGCGTTGGACATTGACAACCCTGTCCTCTGTGGTGTAATATGGGTTGCCGGCCCTCATGTGCTACCTAGGCTCCGGTGTAACAACAAGGGTTTCCAGTTAAGTGCTTAATCAAAGTAAATTCACTTTTGCATAGTTTCACAAGACATACGTGATGTCTCATCGATCAGAACTCCAACTATGTCACGCGTCATTAACGCCATACAAGGCTGCGTGGTTCTGGTCACGAACAGAAACCCTGCATAGTCTGCAGCGGAGCTTAAGACATTCCTAATGACTGCCGGCGATGGAATAACCTCCTCAGTCGAGACACCTAGGTATTCGTGATGCGTGAGGTGAAGGATCCATTCGCTCTAATTTGCTTCCAGCTTCGGCAGCAGCGCTTATCCTGCACCCGTTTTCGCTGATGAACTGTCTATATCGTTGTTGGTTGAAGACCTACAAAGACCTCAATGTTTTCCGCGTAAATCTCTACTCTCTTTATACTGCATAAAATTTTGAATCCGATAGCTTTTAAACCATAAGTTCGAGAATTTTTCAAATGGTACCGAGAGTAGAAAGTGGCCTCTGAACTGTCCCTTCCCAATTTCCATCCCCTCACTGAATTACTACCCCCGTGAACCATGGACCTTGCCGTTGGTGGGGAGGTTTGCGTGCCAGGGATACAGATGGCCGTGCCGTAGGCGCAACCACAACGGACGGGTATCTGTTGAGAGGCCAGACAAATGTGTGGTTCCTGAAGAGGGGCAGCAGCCTTTTCAGTAGCTGCAGGGGCAACAGTCTGGATGATTGACTGAGCTGGCCTTGTAACACTAACCAAAACGGCCTTGCTGTGCTGGTACTGCGAACGGCTGAAAGCAAGGGGAAACTACGCCCGTAATTCTTTCCGAGGGCATGCAGCTTTACTGTATGGATAAAAGATGATGGCGTCCTCTTAAGTAAAATATTTCGGAGGTAAAATAGTCCCCCATTCGGATCTCTGCGCAGGGACTACTCAGGAGGACGTCTTTATCAAGAGAAAGAAAACTGGCGTTCTACGGATCGGAGGGTGGAATGTCAGATCCCTTAATCGGGCAGGTAGGTTGGAAAATTTAAAAAGGGAATTAAATAGGTTAAAGTTGGATATAGTGGGAATTAGTGAAGTTCGATGGCAGGAGGAACAAGACTTTAAGTCAGGTGCATACAGGGTTAGAAATACAAAATCAAATAGGGGTAATGCAGGAGTAGGTTTAATAATGAATAAAAAAATAGGAGTGCGGGTAAGCTACTACAAACAACATAGTGAACGCATTATTGTGTCATACCAGCGAGCTACCATTGTTGTAAGCCTCAATAAGTAAGTATTTACCAACGAATAAAGGCTACTTCGTAATGGCATTCCAATACAGAGGGAAATTTATATAAACTCGACTACCTCGAATAAATTATGCAGGAAAGAGGTATGAATGGAATAAAAAGTACCTTAATTATTTTTGCTTTTGTCTGAGGTCTCGCTGCTGCTATTGTAGTCACCTACTTGGAACAAAATAATTCTATTCCTGTAATCAAGTATGCGAACATGACTCACTGACTTTCTCTAGACACTTTGTGGAATACTATCCAGAGCGGAGCGACACAAATGAGTTCAGTGTTACTAATCTCTAAGAGTGTCACAGGCAACCACAGCAGTTTAACTTCGTTGTCCACTGCGCACAAAACGCTTTCCAAAAGATATTCTTATCCCTGAGGTATTTCCACACGTGTTCCAGTAGGGATGCTTCAGTAAATTCACGTACGACGTGGCGTTAGATGGAAGCTCAACGTTGTTGTTTCCCATCCATTGAATAATAGTGTCTTTCCTCCATTTCACAAATCGATTTCGTGATACTGGATTTATAATCGTGTGGTAAGAAGCTTGTACCGTAACAATCACAGATCTGTTAGGTAATTTTTCGAGGTGCTTCTAAGGCATTAGTGGAAGAGTCGGTATTAGGGTATTCATCTCAGAATGATAATGTGCATATCTTTTCTGACCCCCCCCCCCTCCCAAGAAAAGCCTTAAGTTACCATTTTGTACGAAAACTTCTTCATTCCCAATGTGGAGCATTATAATCCTCTTTCCACATCTGGACGTTATTTGAATTCCTCTTTCCTAGCCGTACAGCTGTTCAACACTTCCTCTGTGATAATCTTATACGTTTTCTGAAGCGTGATGTATTCTGTGTTCCTGCCGTCTAAACTTTCTGGAATGATTTGCACTACATCAATTCTAATCAGTGTAGTAAGTAGTCCATCCAGTGTTATGCAAGTGTTTTATCCCCTACTAGAACTCGTCTCTTTTTCGTGCTACTCTATTTTCCCATCATTTACCTTTTTTTTGTGCAACTTTTACTAACTTAAGTCCAACTTCCGAATAGCACACCTAAGTGAATATTTATCTCGGACCAGGAAAATCTTCCACTTTTCCAATACAACTGCTACTGCCACAAAATGTTTATCCACATAGAGATCGTGGATTTTTCTTCTTATGATTCCTCAGGTGAAACTGTCAAATGAAAATTTCTGTCGTCTGCCAGAATTCATTTTTGGTGATACAAGACATTAAGTTTCTGTACATTCTCTGGAAATTCGCTTCAGTGTACTTTCACTTACCGAGATGTTCAAAAAGTTCTCTTGACAGGTATTGCTACGGAACTGCTTGCACCTTGTTCTGTTTCGGCATCATGTAAGCACGAACACCGATCACCATGGAGTTTTCACAGCTCTTTAAAGAATGCATATTTTCACACAAGTACAAGGCAAGTAATTATGTCATGAAGACATTCCCACAATTGTACACATCAACGAATGGCATCACGATTAGTTCCTATCAGACAGATAGCCCCGATGTGTACACCACAGCAATAAACAATCAAATGGAAATATTATCCACAGGCCTGGCAACATAGCATACCTGAGCAAATGAATTTAACACGAGATAGTAACGGTTTATGTAGATTTATGTGCATAAAAACATAACAACTGTGAAAGGCAATAACAGAGCCAACATTTACACTTTTCGCCTCGTTCATGCGTGTCATTGATAGGCGAACTGAAACAATCTACCTGCGCCATTATTACAACAAATAGTGACTAATCGGAAAGCAACGGCTGTGGTCGAGCGGTTCTAGGCGCTTCAGTCCGGAACCACGCGGCTGCTACGATCACATGTTCGTATCGTGCCTCGGGCAAGGATGTGTGTGATGTCCTTAGGTTAGTTAGGTTTAAGTAGTTCTAAGTCTAGGGGACTGATGACCTCAGATGTTATGTCCCATAGTGCTTGGAGCCATTTGAACCATTTGTAAAACAACGAAAGTCCGCCTGCAAGACGAGAATGGTTGTATCATTGGCGAAGGAGACTGCTAACGTAATTACGGTCTTGCTTCTGTGACTCTTCACTGACGCTTGCCAAAAAACGCTCGAAAAACCACGCTTTCTCGTAAATATTACCACCTACGTCGCTCCTTTTCAACTCAAATGTATCAGTATTCCCATACCAATACAAGTAGGTACTTCCAAAATTCCAGAAAGGTAACTAGAATAAGAGCTCAAAATCGGAGATCATTCACTATGGAACGCGGAGGAGGGGTGGACATGCAAGCCGTTCCTGCTGCTTTCGGCCAGAGTGGGCTCAGTTTGTTGGCCTTGTGGTGGCTCCAGTTTTCCAAGCACGGAGAAACTAGTATCTTTATGGTTCGGTGTTGGTGATGCTTGAATGTCAAAGCAACGATCCTGCCCTTCTACAGATTTTCGCCAATTTATCAATTTCTTGAACAAATTGTTTGGTGAACATAAAAACTGCTCTGCTCCGAACGTTTGGTGGTCCTCTCCTCGGGTGATCCATTGGTGGTTTCAATTGGCTGGGGAAAATTTGGTTTTGATGGTTTTGACAGATCCATAATTAAGGCGAGACGGCCAAATAACCTATTCATAGCAGATGCACACAAGGCTCGAAGTCTTATGGGAATCGGCGAGAGGGCGCAAGTAATGAGAATACTGGGCAATGGGTACTAAATTGGTAGTGTGTGGATAAGCTGGGAATTTCGATGCAACGGGAGGCGTTCTAGGGTAGTCCGTGCAGTTACAATGACCACTGTGTCTGGAGGGCTTAGTGGATTGCCTGCACGGTATCTCAGCGCGTTCGATCGGAGGGTTAGGTGCTGTCTGTAATAAAATAAAAAAAAAACCTGAGGAAACGGATCAACGATGAACTTGAACGGGTGTCATGGGACGTCCGCCCATAACAACTACAACGAACAATAACGATCGAAATCAGTAAAAGGAAAATTGAGGTCAGAGGATCTGCCTAGTAAGCAGGAAACTCGGGTTCGAATCCTGATCCGACACAAATTTTCAACTTTCCCCATTGCCTGCTCGCAGCTCATGCCTGTAATTCCTGTCTTAATTTGTAATGGCTGCTATTTGAGGTGACAAACGTCACGGGATACCTGCTAATACCATGTTTGACCCCCTTTTGCTGGCCATAATACAGCAACTCTACGTGGTATGCACTCGTGTCGTTAAATCCCCAGCAGAAATATTGAACCACGGTGCCCCTATAACCATCGATTATTGCGAGTGATGCCGGCGCAGGATTTTCGACACGAATTGACCTCTCGACTACGTCTCATAAATTTTCGATGGGGTTCATGGCGGGTGGTATGCATTGCTATACTACTCTCTCGAAATGTCCAGAATCTTCTTCCAACCAATGGGGAACAATGGTGGGTCGGTTACAAGGTGCATTGTCATCCATAAAAATTCCGTCTTTGTTTGGGAACAGGAAGTCCATGAATAACCATTTGCAGTCACTGATCGGTTCAGTTGGATTAGTGGTCTCAGTCCACTCCACGTGAACGCCAATATGGTGCCACGACCGTCTTGCACAGTCCCTTGTTTTCAACGTGGATCCATGGCTTCGTGGGGTCTGCGCCACGCTCGAACCTTACCATCAGCTCTTACCAACTCAACCCGGGATTCATTTGATCCAGGCTTCAACCTATATTGTAAAGAGCCCAGGAGAGGCGCTACAGGTGATGTCGTGCTGTTAGTGAAGTCTATCGCGTCGGTCGCCTGCTGCCATAGCCTCCTAACGCCATATTTCGCCGTACTGTCCTAATGGATACGTTCGTCGTACATACGATCGACATTGATTTCTGCCGTTATTTCATGCGGTGTCGCTTGTCTGTTAGCACTGACAGCTCTACGAAAACACTGGTGCTCTCGCTCGTTAAGTGACGAACGTCAGCCACTGCGTTGTTCGTGCTGAGAGGTAATGCCTGAAATTTGGCATTCTTGGCACACTCTTGACACTGTGGATCGCGGAATATTTAATACCTTAACGATTTACGGACTGAAATATCCCTTGCGTCTAGCTCCAACTACTGCTCCGCGTTCAAAGCTTGTTAATTTTCGTCGTGTGGCCATAATCCCGTCGGTAATCTTTTCATATTAATCACCTGAGCACAAATGGCAGTTCCGCCAACGCACTGCCCTTTCATACCTTGTGTACGAGATACTACCGACATCTGTATGTGCCCATATCTCTCACCTAAGTGTAATTTATGATTAGTTTTCGCAGAGCTACTAAGCTGTTGGGATCTGATTGCTATACTTCACCCGCTGTTTCAAACAGTCCCAGATATTTTCTTTTGAATCAATATCAGGTGATTTAGCGGGCTAGTAGGGTTGTGATTTAGTGCCTGATCGTTCATCGCACTTGAATTGCATTGGAGCAGCCTCGTGAAAATAGCTTTTTCCATCTTTGCACCATGAGAGATGCACACCATAAGAATAGTGAAATTGTGTAAGAAAAGGCAGTACTTGGAGACCTAGACTACTGAAGATGAACTCCCCGGTTACCTTGGTTCATCTGAACGAGTGCGTTCAAGCCATGTTTCGAAAGACACCCGGAAAATGTCATTAAATTTCTGGCCTCAACTACAATGCGGATTCAACACCTCATTGCGCCGTTCGTGGACGCTACACCTTGCGTCATTTGATCAAAGGTAAAGTCGCGACTGTGGTCTCGCGGTTCTAGGCGCGCAGTCCGGAACCGCGCGACTGCTGCGGTCGCAGGTTCGAATCCTGCCTCGGGCATGGATGTGTGTGATGTCCTTAGGTTAGTTAGGTTTAAGTAGTTCTAAGTTCTAGGGGACTGATGACCACAGCTGTTAAGTCCCATAGTGTTCAGAGCCATTTGAACCATTTTTTTTTAAAGTCGCGACTCATCCACACTACACATCTTCAATCAGCTTGTGCGTCCATTTCTTGGCCGTTCAAGGTACGCTGTTTCATCTGTTGCTGCGAACCATGGCTTTGTACGACGTATCCAGTGCATGCTGCTTTCCTGCACTATGTTTGCTCTGTAACTGATTGTGATGGACCATCACATCAGTCACTGTCAGTAGCAGATCACTTCAGGTTCTGAAACCGGAAGGCGTGACGCTCGTCTCTGGGTCCTTTCGGTTACTGACTTTTAACGTCAACTGTTTTAAACGTTGTTTGATGACTGCGAGTGGCGCAACATTCCACGTAACCACACTGACACTTCACGTTGATACACCAATAAATCGGCCAATATCACACACACTGTGGTCGTAGGCACTTCCAAACACAATAGCTCGTATAACTGAGCAATAATTTCGACAAACGTCACACGCACAAGAGGTAGCTTTGAAAAGCATTAAAGTCTTATCATCCTCAGATCTCGACACGGTTCAGAGGCGATTATTGCTCTTAGTTCCCATTTATGTAAAACTGCGAATAATGTCAGACCCTTGCTACGTGGCTGTCTATAATACAGCAGGTGACACACGAAGCTTAACTTCGAAATCGAAACACGAGTGTTCTGACTGACAATTCGCAATGTTTTCACAAACAGCACTTTTAGTTATGTAGGTTGACAAGTGATGACGGAACAACAGCAGAAGGGTAACGAAAACAATGCCAGTAAAAGTCTCCCAATAGAGGCAAACAAAAGTTCAATTCTAATTTTCCACAAAGGTTCGTGGTAAAACACACACACACACACACACACACACACACACACACACACACATACACACACACACACACACTGGTGAAAGTCCAATTCAGAGACGATGACGCAATCTTCAGTGGTCGAAGTCCACGAGGTCGGTATCCTGAGTGAACTGAACTTCGGGGCTGGTTCTAGCCCCTAAACAGCTGTCTCCAACCAATCAGGTTTTGGCATAGTGATGCTTCTGTAGGCCGTGAATGTAGGCCGTAAATCGATCAACCCAAGCAGGAAGTAGTGCTCGGAATGTCTGTTTCCATTATCTTGTATGTAAATAGCCGGGGTTTACAATGGTGCTTTTGGTACGCGTTGGACATTGACAACCCTGTCCTCTGTGGTGTAATATGGGTTGCCGGCCCTCATGTGCTACCTAGGCTCCGGTGTAACAACAAGGGTTTCCAGTTAAGTGCTTAATCAAAGTAAATTCACTTTTGCATAGTTTCACAAGACATACGTGATGTCTCATCGATCAGAACTCCAACTATGTCACGCGTCATTAACGCCATACAAGGCTGCGTGGTTCTGGTCACGAACAGAAACCCTGCATAGTCTGCAGCGGAGCTTAAGACATTCCTAATGACTGCCGGCGATGGAATAACCTCCTCAGTCGAGACACCTAGGTATTCGTGATGCGTGAGGTGAAGGAACCATTCGCTCTAATTTGCTTCCAGCTTCGGTAGCAGCGCTTATCCTGCACCCTTTTTCACTGATGAACTGTCTATATCGTTGTTGGTTGAAGACCTACAAAGACCTCAATGTTTTCCGCGTAAATCTCTACTCTCTTTATACTGCATAAAATTTTGAATCCGATAGCTTTTAAACCATAAGTTCGAGAATTTTTCAAATGGTACCGAAAGTAGAAAGTGGCCTCTGAACTGTCCCTTCCCAATTTCCATCCCCTCACTGAATTACTACCCTCGTGAACCATGGACCTTGCCGTTGGTGCGGAGGTTTGCGTGCCAGGGATACAGATGGCCGTGCCGTAGGCGCAACCACAACGGACGGTTAACTGTTGAGAGGCCAGACAAATGTGTGGTTCCTGAAGAGGGGCAGCAGCCTTTTCAGTAGTTGCAGGGGCAACAGTCTGGATGATTGACTGAGCTGGCCTTGTAACACTAACCAAAACGGCCTTGCTGTGCTGGTACTGCGAACGGCTGAAAGCAAGGGGAAACTACGGCCGTAATTCTTTCCGAGGGCATGCAGCTTTACTGTATGGATAAAAGATGATGGCGTCCTCTTAAGTAAAATATTTCGGAGGTAAAATAGTCCCCCATTCGGATCTCCGCGCAGGGACTACTCAGGAGGACGTCTTTATCAAGAGAGAGAAAACTGGCGTTCTACGTATCGGAGGGTGGAATGTCAGATCCCTTAATCGGGCAGGTAGGTTGGAAAATTTAAAAAGGGAATTAAATAGGTTAAAGTTGGATATAGTGGGAATTAGTGAAGTTCGATGGCAGGAGGAACAAGACTTTAGGTCAGGTGCATACAGGGTTATAAATACAAAATCAAATAGGGGTAATGCAGGAGTAGGTTTAATAATGAATAAAAAAATAGGAGTGCGGGTAAGCTACTACAAACAACATAGTGGGCAAGATAGACACGAAGCCCGTGCCTGCTACAGTAGTACAAGTTTACATGCCAACTGGCTCTGCAGATGATGAAGAAATTGATGAAATGTATGATGAGATAAAAGAAATTATTCAGGTAGTGAAGGGAGACGAAAATTTAATAGTCATGGGTGACTGGAATTCGAGAGTAGGAAAAGGGAGAGAAGGAAGCTTAGTGGGTGAATATGGTTTGGGGGAGAGAAATGAAAGAGGAAGCCGTCTGGTAGAATTTTTGCACAGAGCATAACTTAATCATAGCTAACACTTGGTTCAAGAATCATAAAAGAAGGCTGTATACCTGAAAGAATCATGGAGATACTAGAAGGTATCAGATAGAATATATAATGGTAAGACAGAGATTTAGGAACCAGGTTTTAAATTGTAAGACATTTCCAGGGGCAGATGTGGACTCTGACCACAATCAATTGGTTATGAACTGTAGATTAAAACTGAAGAAACTGCAAAAACGTGGGAATTTAAGGAGATGGGACCTGGATAAACTGAAAGAACCAGAGATTGTACAGAGTTTCAGGGAGAACATAAGGGAACAATTGACAGGAATGGGGGAAAGAAATACAGTAGAAGAAGAATGGGTAGCTTTGAGGGATGAAATAGTGAAGGCAGCAGAGGATCAAATAGGTAAAAAGACGAGGGCTAATAGCAACCCTTGGGTAACAGAAGAAATACCGAATTTAATTGATGAAAGGAGAAAATATAAAAACGCAGTAAATGAAGCAGGCAAAAAGGAATACAAACGTCCCAAAAATGAGATTGACAGGAAGTGCAAAATGGCTAAGCAGGGATGGCTAGAGGACAAATGTAAGGATGTAGAGGCTTATCTCACTAGGGGTGAGATAGATACTGCCTATAGGAAAATTAAAAAGAGACCTTTGTAGAAAAGAGAGCCACTTGTATGAATATCAAGAGCTCAGATCGAAACCCAGTTCTAAGCAAAGAAGGGAAATCAGAAAGGTGGAAGGAGTATGTAGAGGCTCTATACAAGGGCGATGTTCTTGAGGACAATATTATGGAAATTGAAGAGGATGTAGATGAAGATGAAATGGGAGACACGATACTGCGTTAAGAGTTTGACAGAGCACTGAAAGACCTGAGTCGAAACAAGGTCCCGGGAGTAGACAACATTCCATTGGAACTACTGACGGCCTTGGGAGAGCCAGTGGTGACAAAACTCTACCATCTGGTGAGCACGATGTATGAGACAGGTTAAAGACTTCAGACTTCAAGAAGAATACAATAATTCCAATCCCAAAGAAAGCAGGCGTTGACAGATGTGAAAATTACCGAACTATCAGTTTAATAAGTCACTGCTGCAAAATACTAACGCGAATTCTTTACAGACGAATGGAAAAACTGGTAGAAGCCGACCTCGGGGAAGATCAGTTTGGATTCCGCAGAAATGTTGGAACACGTGAGGCAATACTGACCCTACGACTTATCTTAGAAAATAGATTAAGGAAAGGCAAACTTACGTTTCTAGAATTTGTACACTTAGAGAAAGCTTTCGACAATATTGACTGGAATACTCTCTTTCAAATTCTAAAGATGGCAGGGGTAAAATACAGGGAGCGAGAGGCTATTTACAATTTGTACAGAAACCAGATGGCAGTTATATGAGTCGAGGGGCATGAAAGGGAAGCAGCGGTTGGGAAGGGAGAGAGACACGGTTGTAGCCTGTCCCCGATGTTATTCAAGCTGTATATTGAGCAAGCAGTAAAGGAAACAAAAGAAAAATTCGGAGTAGGTATTAAAATCCATGGAGAAGAAATAAAAATGTTGAGGTTCGCCGATGACATTGTAATTCTGTCAGAGACAGCAAAGGACTTAGAAGAGCAGTTGAACGGAATGGACAGTGTCTTGAAAGGAGGATATAAGATGAAAATCAACAAAAGCAAAACGAGGATAATTGAATGTAGTCGAATTAAGTCGGGTGATGCTGAGGGAATTAGATTAGGAAATGAGACACTTAAAGTAGTAAAGGAGTTTTGCTATTTGGGGAGTAAAATAACTGATGATGGTCGAAGTAGAGAGGATATAAAATGTAGACTGGCAATGGCAAGGAAAGCGTTTCTGAAGAAGAGAAATTTGTTAACATCGAGTATAGATTTAAGTGTCAGGAAGTTGTTTCTGAAAGTATTTGTATGGAGTGTAGCCATGTATGGATGTGAAACATGGACGATTAATAGTTTGGACAAGAAGAGAATAGAAGCTTTTGAAATGTGGTGCTACAGAAGAATGCTGAAGATTAGATGGGTAGATCACGTAACTAATGAGGAGGTATTGAATGGAATTGGCGAGAAGAGGAGTTTGTGGCACAAGTTGACAAGAAGAAGGGACCGGTTGGTAGGACATGTTCTGAGGCATCAAGGGATCACAAATTTAGCATTGGAGGTCAGCGTGGAGGGTAAAAATCGTAGAGGGAGACCAAGAGATGAATACACTAAGCATATTCAGAAGGATGTAGGCTGCACTAAGTACTGGGAGATGAAGAAGCTTGCAGAGGATAGAGTAGCATGGAGAGCTGCATCAAACCAGTCTCAGGACTGAAGACCACAACAACAACAACAACAACAACAACAACGACGACAATGAACGATGGTACAGTTTCATAATTACTTATCTCATAATATAATGCTGTCACTAGCTTCGTATCTAAGGTTAGTTAGTCCATCCCGGCCGGTCGCTGTGGCCGTGCGGTTCTAGGCGCTTTACTCTGGCACCGCGCGAGCGCTACGGTCGCAGGTTCGAAACCTGCTTCGGGTATGGATGTGTGCGATGTCCTTAGGTTAGTTAGGTTTAAGTAGTTCTAGGTTCTAGGGGACTGATGACCTCAGCAGTTAAGTCCCATAGTGCTCAGACCCATTTGAACCAAGTCCATCCCGTTTTTCCTGTTTTCGACACAAAAATAGGTTTTTATTCACTAATTCAGAAAATAAAGCAGGTAGTTTCATGAAAACTTCTATAATTGTTTGTTGTATAACTGACCCAAATTCCAATATGACGTCCTTTTAAAACTCTAAAAAGTGTAATAATTCGAAAAGTACAAAAGAAAGATTCAAGACAATCTCTACACGTTATTTTCATAACCAGTGGAACAAAATTCCAAAAATACAAATTTCTAAGTTCAGTATTAAGCGCTTTTTAAAATTTCGTAAAACTGATTTTTTAAGAAATTAATTATTGGATCAGGCGCAAGCCTTTGACATCATCTTAGTTTCATACGAGGGGTGTCCAGAAAGTAAGTTCCGATCGGTCGCGAAATGTAAAGGACTATGAAAATCGGATAAAGCTTTGCACAGATGTGTTGGGCAGTGTCTCTAGTATGATCCTAGATAGCATCACGTCGCTCTTCTCATTTCTGAGGTCACAGTGAACGCGTAAATATGTCTAGAAAATAGTGCCTACCGCCAAGTATGAGGGCCTGGTGAGAAATTTCGCCTGAAGCTATGCAGCCTACAGTACATAACTGTCGTGCTGTTTCTTCTTCAGGACAATTCTCAGCCGCATTCTGCAGGGACAATGAAGATGCTCCTGCATCGTTTTCAATTGGAAATGTGTGATAACCCACAATACAGCCCGTAATTGTCTCCCTCTGAGTTTCATCTCTGCTCACATGAACCGCTGGCTATGAAGACAACATTTTGGCACAGACAACGAGCTGTAGGCCAGAGTAGAGATTTGGCGGAAAGCACTGGCGGCTGCCTTCTGTGATGAGGGTATTGGAAAGTTGGTACAACGCTACGACAAATGTCTACGTCAGAACGGCGACTACGTAGAGAAGTAGCTGGGAGGTGTAGCTAACTATTACAAATAAAACATTTCTTATTTTCAATGTGGTTTCCATTTCGCGATCAATCGGAACTTACTTTCTGGACAGCCCTCGTATAATATGTCCAAGTTCAGTAACAATATTTATATGTTTAATTTTACATAAAATATTGTGCAGTCTGTTTGTTCACTCTGTTGACGGCATACGTCAGGCGCTGCCGTCTTGACCTTGTTTGAGCGACGGCGGAAGATCAATAACTCGCTCGCCGCACTAGAATAGAGGTACGTGCTTGCTCCCTCACAACAGGATGTCTTTTTTTCAAATTCTCAATCAAGTTTTTAAATATTTGGTAAAGTGGTCTTTCGTTTCTTTTTATTTCACACAAATTATAAAGTCAGTCAGGTGAAAACAAGACAGATGGAAAAAAAGTAAGTAACTTGTTTATTATTTCGATCGACGGCCACAAATGTCTTTCTTCAGGAATTCAAAAATATGGTAATCGTACAAGAAGGCCCACATGCTGCCAAGGTTGTTTCCACTACGGTGCAGAAGTTTCACTAGGAAGGCATTACACATCCTCCTACCCAAGCGATTTCCATATTTTTGGAGTCCTGAAGGAAGGCATTCGTGACTGTCGATTTGCCTCGGACGATGAGGTGCACGCCTGGGTACAATCACGATTCCGTAGGCAACCACTGATCGTCTTGTCACACAGTAGGAAAAATGTATTAACAGTTATGGTGATTACTCCTGAATAATAAACAGTTCACTTACTTTTTTCCATGTGTCACGTTTTCAGCTGACTGTTCGTTACAGAAGACTATATCATGAATAACTGTTAGTTTTTCACAGCTATTGATGTTAATTTACGTTTACCTGTCACAAGTTAATACTTTGATACAGATGATACAAATTATGGCCACTTATCACCAGAACGGGTGTGCAGAAAGCTCGAAAGTATACGTCTCTTCCAAAATGCGTAGTTCTCAGACCGTTATCACTTTCATAAAGAAGTCAAACAACATTAGAGTTTATCCCCACAATATATTAGGAAACAGGAATAAAAAGCTGTTACACCAGGGTGTTAAGTCTGTAACAGGTCACTACTTACGAGACTAGCTGGTGCAAAGAGCTAGATGTTTAACTGTACGTAGTAATCATAGCTTGAGACCGACGGACTAATATTAAAGATTGTTACCCACACACTCCACTTGAGGTTTCAAACATAGATCGCAAGGTTTTCGCACGGTCATCCTTTCCTTTTTTTCTTTTTAAATCAAAGCCTCCTGACTAGCTTGGTGCGGCAAGCCATGAATTCATCTCCTGAGGCAACCATTTCATCTCAGAGTAGCAACTGCAACTTACATTATGTGATCAAAAGTATCCGGACACCTGGCTGAAAATGACTTACAAGTTCGTGGCATCCTCCATCGGTATTGCAGGAATTCAATATGGTGTTGGCCCACTCTTAGCCTTGATGACAGCTTCCACTCTCGCAGCCAGACGTTCAATCAGGTCCTGGAAGGTTTCTTGGGGAATGGCAGCCCATTCTTCACGGAGTGCTGCACTGAGGAGAAGTATCGATGTCGGTCGGTGAGGCCTGGCACCAAGTCGGCGTTCCAGAACATTCAAAAGGTGTTCCATAGGATTCAAGTCAGGACACTGTGCAGGCCAGTCCATTACAGGGATGTTATTGTCGTGTAACGACTCCGCCACAGGCCGTGCATTATGAACAGGTGCTCCATGGTGTTGAAAGATGCAATCGCCATCCCTGAATTGCTCTTCAACAGTGGGAAGTAAGAAGGTGCTTAAAACATCAGTGTAGGCCTGTGCTATGATAGTGTCACGCAAAACAACAAGGAGTGCAAGCCCCCCTCCATGAAAAACAACACAACACCATAACACCACCACCTCCGAATTTTACTGTTGGTACTACACACTCTGGCAGATTACGTTCACCGGGAATTCGCCATACCCACCCCCCGCCATCGCATCGCCTCATTATGTATCGTGATTCGTCACTCCACTCAACATTATTCGACAGTTCAATCATCCACTGTTTACGCTCCTTACACCAAGCGAGTCGTCGTTTGGCATTTACCGGCGTCGTGTGTGGCTTATGAGCAGCCGCTCGACCATGAAATCTAAGTTTCCGCACCTCCCGCGTAACTGTCATAGTACTTGCAATGGATCATGACGCAGTTGGGTATTCCTGTGTGATCGTGTGGATAGATGTCTGCCTATTACACATTATGACCCTTATCAACTGTCGGCGGTCGCTGCCAGTCAACAGACGAGGTCGGCCTGCATGCTTTTGAATGTACGTGTCCCATAACTTTTCCACTTCACAATCACATCGTAAATAGTGGACCTAGGGATGTTTAGGAGTGTGAAAATCTCGCGTACAGACATATGACACAGGTGACACCGAATCACCTGACCACGTGCGAAGTAAGTCAGTTCCTCGGACAGCCCCATCTGCTCTCTCACGATGTTTAATGATTACTGAGGTCACTGACATTGGTACCTGGCAATAGCTGGCAGCACAATGCACATAATATGGAAAACGTATGCTTTTGGGCGTGTCCGGATACTTTTGATCACACCGAGCGAGGTGGCGCAGTGGTAAGCACACTGGACTCGCATTCGGGAGGACGACGGTTCAATCCCGCGTCCGGCCATCCTGATTTAGGTTTTCCGTGATTTTCCTAAATCGATCCAAGCAAATGCTGGGATAGTACCTTTGAAAGGGCACGGCCGACTTCCTTCCCCGTCCTTCCCTCATCCGATGAGACCGATGACCTCGCTGTTTGGTCTCTTCCCTCCAAACAAACAACAACATCTTTTGATCACAAAGTGTAAGTCCTCACTTATTTGCTGCATGTATTCCAATCTGTCTTCCTCTAGTGTTGCTGTCTTCTGTAGTTCCTTCTAGAAAAATGGTGGGTGTTTCCTGATGTCTTAAGATACGTCCTATCATCCTTTCCGTTCTTGTTCTCGGAGTTTTTCGTATAGTCATCCCTCGTCGATTCTGCGGAGAACCTCCTCATTCCTTACCTTATCAGTCCATCTAATTCTTAATATTCTTCTGTAGCACCAGATCTCAAATGCGTCGATTCTCTTCTGTTCAGGTTTTCCCACAGTCCACGTTTCAATGCCATACAACGCTATGCTCCAAACGTAAATTCTCAGAAATTTCCTCCTCGAACTAAGACCTGTGTTTGATACTAGTAAACGTCTCTTGGCCAGGACTGCCGTTGTTTCCGTATCTAGTCTGCTTTTTATGCCCTCCTTTCTCTGTCCATCAGGGATTTTTTGGTTTCTAGGTAGCAGAATTCAATAACGTCGTCTACTTCGTAACCCCCCAATTCTAGTGTTAAGTTTCCCGGTGTTCTCGTTCCTGCTATTTCTCATTACTTCGTCTTTTTTCGATTTCCTCTCAATCGAAGTTCTGTATAACAGACTGTTCATTCCATTCAACAGTTCCTGTAATTCGTCTTCACTTACACTGAGCACAGAAACGTCACCAGCGAATCCTATCATTGTCATGCTTTCACCAAAATTTTAATCCCTCTGTAGAACCTTTAATTTATTTCCGTTATTATTGAACAGCAGGGGTGAAATACTACACCTCTGTTTTACACTTTTTTTTAATCTAAACACTTTGTTCCTGGTCTTCCAGTCTTATTATTCCCCCCTGGTTCTTGTGTGTATTGTATATTACTCGCCTTTGACTATAGATTACTCCTATTTTTCTCAGAATTTCAAACGTCTTGCACTATTTTCATTGTCGAATGCTTTTCCAGGTCCACAGATCCTATGAAGTGTTTTAATGTTTATTCAGTCCTCCTCCCATTATCATCAGCAACGTCAAAACTTCCTCTCTGGTAGCTTTACCTTTCCTAACGCCAAACGGATCGTCATCTAACAGATCCCCAGCTTTCATCCCGTTCTTATGTAAATTATTACTGTCACCAACTTTCATGCATGAGGTGTTAAGTTTATTGTGAGATAATTCTCGGAGTTGTTGGCTCTTGCTCTCTTTGGAATTGTGTGGATTACGTTTTCCAGAAGTCTGATGGTATATCGCCACTCTCATACATTCTTCACACGAACGTGATAGTCGTTTTGTTTTCACCTCCTCCAATGATTTTAGATCTGCCTTAGGAATATTATCTGTGCCTTCTGCCTTATTTTGTCGTAAGTCGTCCAAAGCTCTTTTAATTCTGACTGTAATACTGGATTTCCCATCTCTTCTATATGACTCCTGTTTCTTCTTATATCACGTCATCAGACAAGACATCCCCCTCATACAGGCCCTCATTGTGCTCTTCTCACCTAGCGGATCCCTCCTCTACATTTAACAGTGAAACACTCACTTAACTCTTAATGTTACTGCCCTTGCTTTTAATTTCATTTTTAATTTCACACTTGCTTTCAGTTTCACCAAAGGTTGTTCCGACTTTTCTTATGCTCAGTCAGTCCTTCCGAGAATTCTTTTTCTACTTATTGACGTTTTTCATGTAGTACTTTCGCCTTAGCTTCACTGAAGTTCCTAATTATGTACTTCCTCAGTGATTTATACTACTATGTTACTGTCTTTCCCTGTTAATTTTTGTACTTCTTTCTTTCTTCGAGCAGCTGAAGTATTGCTTCTGTAACCCAAGGTTTCTTCGCAATTACCTTCCTAATACCTATGTTTGTCTTTCCAACCTCTTTGATTACCCCTTCTACAGTTTTCCACTCTTCCTCAGCTGAAGTGCCGGCTGAGTTATTCATTATCGCAGTATCTACAGCCTAAGGGAACTTGAAGCGTATGTCTTCATTCCTTGGTACATCCGTATCCCACTTCTTTTCGCATTGACTCTTCCTTACTTGTCTCCTGAACTACGGCTGGCCCTTCGCCATTACTAATAGTGATATGAGTGATCTGAGTCTATAATTGCTCCTGGGTACGCCTTGCGACACAATATCTTATTTCGGAATGCGTGCATGGTCATGATATTTCTAACTGAATTCTTCCTGTATCTCGCGGCCTTTTCCAAATATACCTCCTCCTCTTGCGATTTATGAAAACATTATTCTCTATTACTAGCTCAAATTTATGACAGAACGCAATTAGACTTTCTCCTCGCACATTCCTACTACCAAACCCGTACTTTCCCGTAATCCTTTCTTATACTCCTTCCCCTAAAACCACAATCCAGTGCTCGATTTTCATCTCCCTTTGCATATTAAGCTACATGCTCTACTTTCTCACCTCTATATTCACTATCACTTCATCTTCTGCTCGCTACGTCGGCATGTACATCTGAATTATCGTTGTCGGTGTTCGTTTGCTGTTGATGCTTATGAGACCAGCCGTATCACGGAACTGTTCACAATAACTCACTCTCTGTCCTGGCTTTCTATTCAGAATCCTACTCCATTTATACTATTTTCTTTCTTCTGCTGTTATTACCCTATTCTCGTCTGACCATAAATCCTTGTCTTCTTTCCATTCCACTTCACTGACCCCAATTATATCTAATTCCGTCTTAATATTTCCTTTTTCAGATTTTCTATCAGCCCTACCACGTTCAAACCCCCGGACACTTACGCCCTGACTCGTAGAACGCTATTCTTTCATTGGTTATTCAATCCTTTTCTGATGGTCAGCTCCTCCTTGGCAGATCCATCCCGGAGATCCGAATGAGGTCTAATCCGTAATATTTCGCCAATGGAGAGGCGATCATCAAACTTTTTCAATAACAGGCCACATGTTATGTGTGCTCAATCAGTGGTTTCCATGGTCTGCTGCATACTAATGGCGTTGATGTTTACTGATTCGTTCGCCTTTTAGGGGCAGTTTCCCACACCAAGGACAAGAGAATGCCCTGAACCTCTGTCCGCTCCTTCGCCCTTTTGACAATACCGAGGGCAAAGCGAGGGTTGTGTCTTATGCCGATAATCTTCGAATGCCACTGATGATGGCTTTTATTCAATATTTAAGCAGTGGCTATGTTCAGACCGGGGACCGAGTACCTTTTGATTACTAGGGAAAGACGTTACCTCTACTAGTCAATATAATAAGATAACTACTGGCGGATTCTGGAGAAGAGCATTTTTGCAATAACAACGATGTTGTAATCTGGTGCAAGGTATGTCCGTTTGTAGCTCCTCCCCTTGGTGGCGGACAGCTATGAAGCAGACGCACGTAAAAAAGGCACAGAACGCTGAAATCTCAAACAGAAAAGTAAATTAGGCTCCATTTAATACTTTCAATTATAAATTAACAAAAAGTTGAAAAAGAAAAGAACTGAATACACCTTCGATTTTGTATACTGCTATGCGTCACATTCACAATGCATTTGTTGGGAAAATAGCGTGCAATGGTATCGCTGTAGGAAGAGAGACAGCTGACATCCACAGTCCAACTGGAAAAATCCATATCTCTGCAAAATCGGCTTTCGCTAGAGAGTGAGTGAGGGGGAGAGAAATATAAGCCGCGTAAATACCGTGGCAGGGGTATCTGAACGGCTGCTTTTAGCGAGCGCTTACATTTAACAAATTACGACAGCGAATAATGAAAAAATTAATCAATAAAATAAAATGCAGAACACTCTGGATGATAAAGCAAAAATTGAAGTAATCCCCACAATAACGTGAAGTTTCATTTTACATGAGTCGAAGTACGCGTTGCCACCATGAGCGATCTGTGATGGTAGTGTAGTATCCTTGGTTTGTAAAGTTGTTAGGCTAATTGGTGACCGTTCTGATGGCATGTAGTCCTTAGAATGTTGAAGAACCAAATTCAACTGGAACAAATCATTTTCACATCAGTTTCCAAACAAATTTAATCCAGTTAAATTCCGACATCATCATCATTCACTTACTGCGGGCTCTATAATTATTTCAATGCGGAATCTTGAATTCTGACATCATTACGATTCATTTACTGGGGGCTCTATAATTATTTCAGTACGGAATCTTGATCCGCTAAACTTTGTACCGGAGTTGAGGTGCAGACAAGAAAGGTGCTGCCTTTTTCGAATGAAGGTATTACGTTAACAGAAAATAAGACTGCAAAGTAGATTTTATTCCACGAGTATCGTTCATTTCATGAATATCGATTTCCACTTCCATAAACTGTAATTGTTAGAGTTCATCACGTCAGCTACTCAGCAAGTAGCTCATATAACAACACAGCTATTCTATCAATATTTGATGCTTATCTGGCTACGTGTAGGTTCAAATAAACAATACCAGACTTATGTAGATTTACATTTATATCGTCACCAGCATAATAGGCCTGCGTTCATTATATCTCTCTTTTGAATCTACGTTAATATCCGTTCGGTAGCCATTTCTGGAGCACAGGTTTTGAAAGAATGTGAGTGCAGATAAATTATGTACCATTTCAGATCAATGAGTTACCAGCACATCAGACAATAATCTTTCTCCGCTTATGTTTCCAGAATCCAATGTTCCAGAAATTATTTATCCATATGCAGTAGCTATTATTGTCAGAATACAGCGTTTCTATGTCCGAATTTACTTACTTTGGGATTTCCTATCGATCTCATAAAAATCAAAGGAAAGGAAGTATGGTTTTAAACAGTTAGGAATCTCAACGAACGTTAAATTAATTGATATTATGTCTCCTACGAATTTAACCCCTAAACTTCGAACAAAGATTTTGTGGGTATTTGTTTGCTATCCTACCCCCATCAACAGACAGTTCGAGACGCACGCAAGTTGACACCGTCATATGGGTGAGACGTTTTATCGCATACATTACTGAGTCTGTACATTCTCCGTGTCGTTTACTCTTGTCTTTTTTAAGTTGAAGGAAGAACTGAGGAGAATAGCATTTCGTAGATGATGATGGGGACTAAGGAGAGTGGATGGATGTCATGAGAGCGGACGGAACACCCTTAACAGTGTTGGAATGAAAAGCATATTGCTGTAGTTAGCATATCGTATCTGTATTACTTTATGTTGTAAACATAAAGTTAATATAAAAGGTCTTGTGCTTAATAGCTGTTGTCTGCAAAATCTATCCTTACCTTTGGGGCAACTCTCCAGTTTACATAAAGCCCCGCTATCTTTTCGAAACGCGTAACTTTGAAAGTACTGGAGACTAGTGAACTCCGCCAACGCTTCAAAGGAACTTGATATATATCCTAAAATCCTCCCTCCATTTCTCTCTCCGAATTCCCTCCTTCCCCCTCTCTTTGTCCATCTCCACACACACACACACACACACACACACACACACACACACACATATATATATATATATATGTATATATATATATATATATATATATATATATATATATATCACAGATCTGAAGATGGTCATCAGAAACCGAAACCGGTAATCTGTGTACAAAAAGTTTGTGACCATAGACGTAACTTAAAGGAAAATACCGTTTTGGCTTTGTTCATTCATCTATCTCTGTGCAATGTTTGAAACCGTTCGTATAAGTTTAAAGCACAGAAGTGACGCTCTTCGAAAACCTTCCAGAAAAGCATGCTTTCCGCATGTAATGTCTGAATAAACATTTTTTTTTCAAACGGTTAAAACTTTCCTTAGGCCATGTTGCGATACAGCGGTGGACCAAATTTGAACCATCAGTTTCGCTCTGGTCCGGAGTTATTTAAGGATAACTGTTGTTGCACGTCAAATCTGAACGGTGCACGTACAAAATGTTGCCATTAGGTGACCAGTAATTTTAGCCCAATGTCTTTCGCGAACGGAATTAATGGAAAACATAACTGCTGTGTGACAGATATTATAATAGCTATACAAATGGCCGCTGGTTCGGGCTGAACCAAAAGCTTTCTATCCCATGTTCCTAGCTCATATACGAACCGAGCACTAAGACCGTCCCTCCCTCCCCCAAACCGCGATTCAGCGCGCGGCGTTTTCAGACATGTTCATATTCGATTAGCATCTCAGCGTAGCCATACAAATTTGGCAGGAGTAATGCCATCTGCGTTATATATATATACTGTCCATCGTCTCCTTACCCCTGTAACTGTCCGTTTCCTCCTCCATCCTATATGTATATTTCCTCGTCTCCCCTTCTCTAACCGATTCCTCTTCTACCGTTTACTGTTACTGCAAACGAAACCAACAGTGCGAATTGAAGACGCTCCGAACGAATTGGTAAATCGGTTGGCATCACTAGTGTACGGCGTATGAGAGATACACTTCCAGTTGCTGGATTTGTGAGGGTAGTAGCTTCAATGAAAGTATTTCCCATAGTTTAAATCGGCGATTGGATAGGATTACAAATTATGGGTAATTCAAATTTAATGGTAGTATTCTAATCGTTAGCCAACAACCGGTAAACAAAACTTCCCGTTTCTTGTAAAACCGACGGCGAGGAAGTAAAACACAACCGAACATTGTTGTGTATCCAGTTTTTATTTGACAATATATATCAGGAGAAATAATAATATGGAAGATACAATCTGTCTAACGGTGTGCATCCCCTTCTATACCCACAGCATTATCTTTCTCGCAGTCGGTATTAACAGATGATCTATACATTATCGTTTGAAAACAATGTGAGTGCCGCGATAGCGACGAAGTAAATATTGTGTATGTACATTCATTTGAGTGATGCTTAAAGATTTTGAGTAAGCTCGTGAAGAACTCGGTGAGATTATTGTTAACAATGCTTCACGCTAATTCCTGCTAAACCACTGCATCGATGTCAACCAGGTTTGGTACATGTATCATTTATTACCAGGAAAGAACCACTGTCGGATAACATCCACCTAATTCACGAAGGGGTGTGTATGTATATTTATTTGAGTGATGCTTAAAAAATTGGAGTAAGCTCGTGAAGAACTCGGTGAGATTATTGTTAACAACGCTTCCCGCTACAATTCCTGCTAAGCCACTGGATCGATGTCAACCAGGTTTGGTACATGTATCATTTATTACCGGGAAAGAACCAAATGCGGTACACGTATTACTTATTATCTGGAAAAAAATACTGTGGGGGTAAGAACTAGCAACCTCCTATTTCGGTTGGTCTGATAACATGGAGACAGAAGGCGGGAAAAGGAGATGAACAAAGAGAGGGGTTGAAGGAGATGGACACAAGTAGGAGAAGGAGAAAGAGAAAGAGAGAGAGAGAGGTGGGTTGAGGGGGGAGGGGTGGCCTTGGGCAATGTACATAGATGGTAAGGAAGTGAACAGTACCTTCAGTGCGCGATAGCAATGGTGATGTTATGGACGACAGTGCTACTAAAGCAGAGTTACTATATTCGCTTTTTCCCAATTCCTTCACAGAAGAGGATGAAGTAAATATTCCAGAATTAGAATCTATAACAAACGCCAACACGAGTAACTTAGAAGCAGATATCCTCGGTGTAGACAAGCAGATTAAACCACTTAATAAAAGCAACGCCTGCAGTTCAAAGTGCATGCCAGCCAGTTTGCTCTCAGAGCATACTGATACAGACCCATATCACTAACCTCAATTTACGGTAGGATTTTGGAACATATGCTGTGCTCTAACACTAAATGCTACCTCAAAGGAACTCACCTAGCTCTTTATTCTCACGATGTAATGAGCGCTACAGACAGGAGACCTCAAATGGATATTTTTCGGTTTCCGGAAGGCTTTCCTCATTTCCTTTCAGAGGGGCCAAAGTTCGTTTTAATTGATGTAAAGTCATCGAGTAAAACTGAAGTTATGTCCGACGTTCCCCATGGAAGTGTTATAGATCTCTGCTGTTTCTGTTCTATATAACCGATTCAGAGGACAATCTGAGCAGCCCTCTTATTGTTTGCAGATAGTGCTGTCATTTGCCCTCTTGTAAAGTAACCAGATGATCAGAACAAATTGAAGAGTAATTTAAACAAGTTACCCGTATGGTGCAAAATGTGGCAATAAATAATGAAAAAGCGTGATGTCATCCACTTGACTAGTAAAAGGAGTCTGCCAAATCACAGAAATCCAAAGGCCGTACATTCAGCTACATAGGGAATGAAATAATAAATAATTTAAATTGGGACAATCACATGGATTATGTTTTGGGGCAAACAAATGAAATACAGCGTTTTATTGGCAGAACACACTTAGAAAATGTAACACGTCTAGTAAAAAGATGGCTTACACTACGCTTCTACGTCCTCTTCCGGAGTATCGCTGTGCGTTGTTAGATCCGCATCAGATGTGGCTCACGGAGGACACTGAAAAAGTTCAGAGGAAGGCAGTTCGCTTTGTATTATCGTGAAGTAAGGGAAAGAGTGCAACGGATATGATACACGAATCGAGACGGCAGTCATTAAAACAAAGGCGTTTTCGCAGCGGCAGGACCTTCTCATGATTTTCGATCATAAACTTTCTCATCCGAGTGTGGAAATATTTTGTTGTCCTCTCATGTAGTTAAGGTCACTATCCCTATTTAGAGAAAAGGTGTAAGAGTACAGCTCCATGCCCTATATGTTGCAAGCCCTATCTGTGAAGAAAGGAAGAAAGATCTCACTGAAAAGATGCAATAATTTACAAATAATGACCAAAAACCATTTTACAAAAGCAGAATGAGCTTTCGGCATCTTTTTGATGAGTTCTGAACTACGGCACTTTGAGAATTTCACTGCATTTGAAAGTGCAGTAAGTTTTTGATACTATTAGTATACAATGTTTGTAATTCTCTTTGAAAACTAATTCCATACTATGCTCAACTTTCAAATACAACACAGTAATAGTCCAATTATGACCATTAATTACCTAGTACATATAAAACTTATTTTGCTTGAATTAATTAGCTATTAGAATCTTTTGCACTTTAAATCTTCAGTTATTCTTCATTTCCCCCGGAATTGCATTTCCTCTCATCTGCTCTTAGGAATGGTTGCCCTATCACTTCACTTACAAAAAATACATTTTCACCTGACGAGCTGTTTTGTAGTTCTCATATTTCGTAGGAAAACTTCTGCAAAGCACCAATGCTTGTCTGCTGGCGAGGAACAGTACAGTGGAATGATAAATCGCTGTCTGTACACGACACGTTCCTGCTACTGTCGCGTTTCCGCACTTGCTACTGGGCGTTTCTCGTTCCTGCACGAGGCATAACACAATCTCCTCGCAAACGAGCAACACTGAAATGCTTTTGCTGAATCCGGAAGCCGCTGCGTACAGTTTCCTTGTATACAGAACGCAGATGGCATTACTCCTGCCAAATTTGTGTGGCTACGCTGAGATGCTAATCGAATATGAACATGTCTGAAAACGCCGCGCGCTGAATCGCGGTTTGGGGGAGGGAGGGACGGTCTTAGTCCTCGGTTCGTATTTGAGCTAGGAACATGGGATAGAAAGCTTTTGGTTCAGCCCGAACCAGCGGCCATTTGTATAGGTATTATAATATCTGTCATACAGCAGTTATGTTTTCCATTATTTCCGTTCGCGAAAGACATTGGGCTAAAATTACTGGTCACCTAATGGCAATATTTCTACGTGCACCGTTCAGATTTGACGTGCAACAACAGTCATCCTTAAATAACTCCGGACCAGAGCGAAACTGATGGTTCAAATTTGGTCCACCGCTGTATCGCAACATGGACTAAGGAAAGTTTTAACCGTCTGAAAAAAAACATGTTTATTCAGACATTGCATGCGGAAAGCATGCTTTTCTGGAAGGTTTTCGAAGAGCGTCACTTCTATGCTTTAAACTTATACGAACGGTTTCAAACATTGCACAGAGATAGATGAATGAACAAAGCCAAAACGGTATTTTCCTTTAATTTACGTCTATGGTCACAAACTTTTTGTACACAGATTACCGGTTTCGGTCTCTGATGACCATCTTCAGATCTGTGAATCATAAAAACAGTGTCGTAATGTACTGCAGTCTTATGGCATTAGGACACTGTTTCTATAAAACACAGATCTGAAGATGGTCATTATAGATCGAAACCGGTAATCTGTGAACAAAACGTTTGTGACCATAGACGTAAATTAAAGAAAATTTATTCTATATACGAGTCACTGTTTTACTCGCGACAATGTCGCAGCTTGCAAAACGGCATTTTTTATCCAGTAATCTTTATCCTTAGTCTAGATACGGCGGTTTGAAGTTGAACTAAATGTGGCGTTTAAAATTCGTTCGTATGTGTGCGGAAGCCGTTTAAAATGAATGAAATAAATAAAAAAATGTTTTCCAACGATAAAACTGAATTCGCTTTCAAAATTCTAGTTCCATTCGGATTTTACACGCAAAATAATGCACACCACTTCAATGTTTGATTCAGACTTACGCGTGTCGGTTCAAATTTTCTAAGACGGTAGGTAAAAACATGTAATTAATGGTCGTCCTGTTGTTTAGTGAATGTGTTGCCTGTTGCCGCGATACAGGCAACATAGCTCGAAAGAAAAAACCTATACCGGTTCAGTCGTTGATCGAGTAAACAAAAATCTACATACCAGCATGGTGATGCATGCATTCGAAACTTTAATGACACGCTTTGTCACGTTGAAGACATGAGAAATATCATGTTGGATGACGCGATGGCATGTGTCGTGTTTATGACATAACATCATGTATCAAGTTTCTTTCCTTGACACAATGCGTTATATTACATGACATGGGTACGAATACTAACGAGTAAAGAAGCGCTAGTATGTGAAGATGTTTTGATTTAAATGTCTTTGAAGCTACCAGATAAATCGGAAAGCTAGTTCCCTTCTTTCACATCCCTAACTCTTCCCAGGAGATATGCGCCTTTTTGTGCTACGATCGGAGCATTTTTCATTCTGGTCAGTAGCATTAAGTACACTTCACGCCAATATGACGTCTATTGCCCGCTAGCATCAGGATGTTGCAGTTTTAATGGCTAGCAGTGAATATTAAACAGCAGTGCGGGCGGTATTGCAGAAGTCAAATTAAGCAAACAATCTTCTAATGAGTGTCACATGACATTCCCTTGTCACTAGGTATTTTAAGATAATGTAAAAAGGAATGTTATATTTTTCCTTGGTGAACGGTGAGCATTGTAGTTTAATGAATAGCTAGAGTACTAGAGACATCGTGCTTCATTGTGACAAGGGCCATGATGCTTCTCCATAGGTTGCAATGATGGAAGCCTCTAATTTAAGAGTTACTTAATGATACTGTCACTACACGACAGTCCTACAAGTACAGTTGCACTGTGGGCGGCTATCAGTTTTGACCCAGAATATGGATTGCTATGGTATGGATTGCATGTCGAACTTTTTTTTCGTTTATTGTCATTTCATTTCATTTGCCTCACCCCGTGTGGCCGGAGGGTGGATGGGGCTGTGGGGTGTCACCGGGCACAAGTCGCCACTCTTCAGCCATATGAAAGCAAAACGTTAGAACATGTTATGAAACTGGACACTGCGGTTTACAAAAGGAATGCTTGATATAATAAAAAGACATTTATTGAGTTGCATAATTTAAAATGTAGAAGGCTGATTTGTTGATTTAGTAAAAGATTGACACAGATGAAGTGGCAAATGAATATTTCACAAAGGATAAAAAGCGGAGGGACAGTTGCACAAATTAAAAAATTAAAAAGCCGGTGACATGACTAAGAAAAAGACATACGTCAGTAACGTGATGAGTGGGTCTAGACTGTCAGGAAGAGGGGTATCATGGGAGCGTAGCAGTTGGCATAGTGCGTAAGAGGATGTTTGTGTGGGCGGATGTTTGGAGGAGGAATTCGAGAGAGTGACGAAGGATGCTGTTCCAGCCCGAGACCTAGGATGTGGGTGGAGAAGTGTGGGGAGAAAGGAATGCTGGAATCCTCAGTGGGATCTGTTTGGATCTGGTGGGATGGGTATACAGGATGGTCCATTGATAGTGAGCGGGCCAAATATCTCACGAAATAAGCATCAAACGAAAAAACTACAAAGAACTAAACTCGTCTAGCTTGAAGGGGTAAACCAGATGGCGCTATGGTTGGCCTGCTAGATGGCGCTGCCTTAGGTCAAACGGATATCAACTGCGTTTTTTTAAAAAATAGGAAACCCCATTTTTTCCTACATATTCGTGTAGTACGTAAAGAAATACGAATTTTTAGTTGGACCACTTTTTTCGCATTGTGATAGATGGCGCTGAGATATTTGGCCCGGTCACGATCAGTGGACCACCCTGTTTATCAGGGAGAATTTCATGGTCGGGTAAGGGAAGGCGGTTAAAATTTCGTTGTAGCGTAGCAACCAGTTGGGGGGAGGGAAGCGGTTTCGAAGGGCTAGGCGCAGTGCATGGCGTTCGAGGGTCTGTAGGGCTGATAAAAGGAGGGAGGAGCGGAAATCCATGCCTCTTTGCATAGCAGTTGCTCCTCGAATAGGAATGGTTGTTTATAAGAGATCCTACAGTCGCAGTTTTCCCGTGTCTTCCACGAACTGTCAGTTCTCATGGGATGGATAGTAAATGCCCAAAAACATAGAAGATATTCCGTAAAAATTAATTTAAATATCACAAATAAAATTTTTTCATTACCAAAAAGGTTAAATTTTCATATCGTTAAATTAAATTCCTGATTAAATACTGCCTGAGCTTTAAAGTCCTCTTTTATTTTGTCCCGTCCTGCACACCTAACTACTGCCGCTTGTAGATTGCGCTAGATCGAAGACAGTGTCTGGACTCTATGACCTCAGGCGACGGTTACTGTAGAAGGGGCTGCATCAGGTAGAAGGCTGTGTTCGGTGGTGTGTTGGACATCTCCAGCCGGAAGTTATTGCTTTAGGTATGTAGTTGGGACGGCGTCTCGACAGTGATATCGGAGCGCATTGATTTTTTCTTGCCACTTTAACTTATTTGTGCTTTAACACGGTGAATTGCAAAATAAAAATAAATATACGTGACTCTGGGGATCATCGTGTTGCTACCAAATTGTGGGCAAATGTCATTGTGGTGAAATATCGATACTGTAGTAGGAAAAAAGAATTGCACATCGGTTTAAGTCTGTCCCATTCAGGACAAGAGTGTCACCTGCGCAACCGGTATGCAGCACTGCCATTTTCAAAGGTAAGCTGTGGTACACTTTACATTTGCAGTAGTGATTTCTAATATTTTGCGGAAAGGCTACGCGCAATTTTGCGGTTGTGCAAATAGGAAGTTTTGTGCTACAGCTGTGCTAAATAAATGTCGTGTGACGAGGGCCTCCCGCCGGGTAGACCGTTCGCCTGGTGCAAGTCTTTCAATTTGACCCCACTTCGGCGACTTGCGCGACGATGGGGATGAAATGATGACGATTAGATCAATACAACACCCAGTCGCTGAGCGGAGAAAATCCCCGACCCAGCTGGGAATCGAACCCAGGCACTTAGGATTAACATTCTGTCGCGCTGACCACTCAGCTACCGGGGGCGGACACAGCTATGCTGATATGTGGAAATACAATCCGCCGTTCTGTGTCATACAACTCAATATAATTTTCATTTTCAGCCTGTGTTGTACAAAGAAACGTATCAGTGGCGAAATTACGTTCCTGCTACGACTGATGGACTACAGCTGAACAAGTGTCGCAGCTCCAGTAAGCTGAGGAAGTGGAAGAAGTCGATATCGTTAACCGCTTGCCCTGTAAGTAGGCTGTTTAGGTTTTTTTATTGGTAACGCCACCTCTGTATGAAAATCACTGGCTGTGCTGTGTGCAGTCTGTGGCTGCTTTGCATTGTTGTAATACTCGCCATTGTAGTGTTAGGCAGCTGGCTGTGAACAGCGCGTAGCGTTGGCAGTTGGAGGTGAGCCGCCAGCAGTGGTGGATGTGGGGAGAGAGATGGCGGAGTTTTGAAATTTGTCATTAACTGCTATATTTATATATGATGATATCAAGGTAAATACATTGTTTGTTCTCTATTAATATCTTTGATTTGCTAACTATCCCTATCAGTAGTTAGTGCCTTCCATAGTTTGAATCTTTTATTTAGCTGGCAGTAGTGGCGCTCGCTGTATTGCAGTAGCTTGAGCAGCGAAGATTTTTGTGAGGTACGTGATTTGTGAAAGGTATAGTTTAATGTTAGTCAGGCCATTCTTTTGTAGGGAATTTTAAAAGTCAGATTACGTTGCGCTAACAAAATATTGTGTGTCAGTTTAAGCACAGTCATGTATAATTGTTCAAAGGGGACGTTACATATGTCGACCCTTAGCCTAGGATACCTCACTGGAATCTTCTGATTTTTTTTCTTGTAGTTTGTGTAATTAGTGTAGCTATTGTTTATTGCTAGCGCGTAATTGTAGAGAAAATCTCCTTTGTAGTTGCAGTCTTTCATTGTTGTACAGTAAAACACTTGTGGCATGCATGTAGATTTGCACCAAGTATTTCGCAGCTGCAATTAACTAGATATTATTTTCAGTGGTATGTTAATGTGTTCTCTTATTTTTGATCTTCAAATTGTGTTTTTCTGTGTTATCGCGTGAAATATTGTGACAATAATGGAGTGTGAAAAACGTAACACTAGGCTCCAAAGTAAAATGAGAAATAATAGTGACGACGAGCGTAGCTTGCCAGCACCACTGGGTAATGAATTAACTAATGTTCAAAGTAGTAATTTGGTAATTGCGCATAGGGAAATGGAGTGGGCGGCAAACAATGGTGTAGACAGTGAAACAGGTAGTGAACTGGGAAACGTTATCGATCGATTGGTCGGCAACAGCTCGCCTTAGGAATCGGGAATGACAGGACCCAATTTTGCAAATACTGTGCATTCAGGGTTTGCGTCCTCACTGTTTTTTCAAATGAGTCAAGACACATTTTCCGCTTGTCAAAATGTGAATGTTGCCGGTGCAAATTCACTGCCGAAAAGCACTGAGGAACATGTTTCAGACACCAGTGCATTGTTATTACAATTAATGCAACAAATGGGACAAAAGCTTGAAAAGTTAGACACAATGGAACAACACCAGAGACAAACACAGCAACAGTTAGACACAGTGGAACAAAATCTGAAAAGGTTAGACACAGTGGAACAAAATCTCAAAAAGTTAGACACAGTGGAACAAAATCTTAAAAAGTTAGACTCATTGGAACAAACTCTTGAACAAACACGTGAAGACTTAACTACTGAGTTACTTAACATTGAATCGAAATGTCAAAAAGTCTGTAATGACGTAAAAACACAAATTTGTGAGCATTTTCAACCTATTTTTTCGCGGCATGAAAATGCATTACAGAATCACGAAGCAGCCATAAAAGAACTGCAAACCACTGTTCATGAAAATCATGAGACCTTGTGGGCTAAAATTGACTCAGTTGCATCTACCGATTCGGTTACGCAACTTGCAAAAACTCAGGAAAACTTAAAGGACATTTCTCATGAACAAGATAAAGATCCGATTCGGAAAGACATCAAGAGCAAATGGCATGAAAAGACACACACAAAGATTCGGCATTATTATCTGGTTAGAAACAACATACTGTTCAAACGCTGCACTGTTGATGACAAGCTATGGGTACTTTGCATTCCTGACGATTTTGTTAATAAGCTCATTTGGTACATTCATTTCAGCTATGCACATTTTGGTCCACGAAAATGTTATCATATTCTTCGAACGACTTGTTATTTTAACAATATGGAAAAAAGAATTCGAAGAGTCTTGTCTATTTGTAAACTTTGTCAAAAGGCGAAACCATCTACTGTCTCACATCATGCTCCGTTGTTTCCTATTATTCCTTCTAAATTAAAAGAATTTGCTGCTGTTGATCTCTTGGGACCGCTTGTCAGAACATCCAATGGATTTTCGTACGTTCTAGTCGCTGTTGAACTTACTTCAAAATTTGTTTCTTTCACTCCGTTACGTAAAGCCACTGGACGATCTGTATCCAACGCCTTTGTTAAAAATTTCTTACGTGAAGTTGGCCACGTTGCTAAAGTCATTTCAGATAACGGACCGCAATTTAGATCTGCTGTTTGGTCACGCACGCTTCGGAATCATAAAATCAAACCTGTTTTTATTTCATTGTACTCACCACATTGCAACCCGTCTGAACGGATTATGAAAGAAATCAATAAGCTTTGCAGACTTTATTGTCACAGAAAGCATCAGCATTGGGACAGATATCTACAATTATTTCAAAATGTGCTGAATGAAATGCCTCATGATTCCACTGCTTTACCACCTACTCTTGTACTGAAGAATGAAGAACCACCGAACAGAATCAGAGAGCTTGTACCTTTCCCGAATACACGTAAACTTCGACACAAAGACATAATTGATTTGGCTCTTAAAAATATAAAATCTGCAGCAGACAAAAGGAGAAAACTACACGGTAAAGCAAATGCAAAGAAATTGTATATTGGCCAGAAAGTTCTCATTAAAGCTCATTCATTGTCACATAAGAAGAAACACTTGAGTCACAAATTCTTTCTGGTTTACAATAGACCTTATAGAATCCGACGTATACCACATGATAATTGCGTTGAAGTTGAAACTCTGCGTACTAGGAAGAGTAAAGGTTTACACCACATTTCACATGTAAAACCGTTTATTGAAAGATAATCTGCTTTTTAACTTTGTCTTTGCCATATAACTTTTCACTTTACATTGCTAGTATGCTTTGTCAGACTTAAGAAACTGTTAACATGCAACAATGTTTGAAGTTAAATATCCAGTCAAGAACCAAGAGAACTTATTGAAACAGAAATGACGAATGCATTGTTATAGTGAACAGACGTCACAGTGTTATTGTGTGTGTACATTCTTGCTTGTTAGTTGCACGATTACGTAACGACTATCAGGCTTACATACTTAGAACATTTACCAGTACTGCTAATGAGATTTTAATGCAACATTTTGGTTTACTTGAAAATATATTCTGGATTTAAAGTACTTTCAGTGAGATACCAGATGGCACAGTGGTCAGTTTATTTGACAGCTACACGACTATATCACGACGCTACTAATGAGTGACAATTTACAATGTTGCTTTTGCAGTGTTTCTGTTTTATATCTGCACAGTTTTCTGTTTTATTCTGGAAAGTAAAACAGGTTTTAGTAGTAACTTTTGTGGTATAGCTACAATGAGACTGCCTTTTCCGTAGCACAACAATACGTTATAGCACAGTACTTTCCTCATCACAGCAATAAGCGTAATAACTAAGACATTTATACGCAAAGCATTTCACTTTTGTGTATTATGAGGTAAGTACATTGACTTCTGCATAACTTAGCTTTCGGAGGACGATAACTACGACACTTCCACACAGATTATGTTGCAACAAGACGCACATTTAGCGCTACAGTACACGTATTTGAGTGATTAATTTTGTACTTAAAACATTTATTTTTAAAGATATTTGAAGTACAATAATACAAAGGTTTTCCGTAATACATTTCATTCCATTGCTGTAATCTGTAACACCTGAGGGTATAATTACATTAATCCTCAAGGGGGTACACGCCTACTTTGTGTACCATGTGTTTGGCAAGCACAAGGAACCCTAGCTATTATGGTATTTGCTTATACAACTTTACACATCAGTACCATATTTCTCTAACACACAAATTACACAGCTATCTGATTATTTAACTGAGAGATAAACATTTTTTTACTACATCAGTGACACATGTTTACGCAATACACAGTTGGGTAACTTCACACTTATGACACTGTATTTTGTCTGTACTTTGTAAACTGTTCATATTTTTTCGGAATCATTGTGATACTATGAGAGCTTTGAATGATGTATTTGGTATGAGATCATGATTTTTAAAGTACGTTTGAGGTAGATGACACTATTGAAATGAGCAGAGAATTTTTTTTAGGTTTTGAAATTATTACAGAAAGCTACGACGATTTTGAGATTTGACTGAGGTGTTATGATGTTATTATTACGACGACGATGTGTACTATGCTGTTGAGATATGTTTATGATCAATAAGATGATGCTACCGTATATGAGGAATAAGAAGTATGTTGGAAGCCAAGAATCGTACTTTAAGAGTTATGAAATGTGCGTAAATGCGTGACTATCACAATGCTGACGAATATTTTATTTGGACACTTATATTTATAGGATTTTCTTTCTACAGATTTGCAACGCTAATTCTTGACCTGTGAAATATTTTTATATGAGACTGCCACTGTAGCGGAAACTGTTGTCGTAAATATTTCCGTAAGAAAATTAAGTGACCACCTGCACGTAATGCGTCGTGGGCACCCAGCTGTGTCAGACGCCTGGAGAAAAAGCCATTAGCGCGTGCCTTTCAGAGCACAGGAAAAAAAAAAGGAAGGCCATTATCTTGGGCATTGTCATTCCTTTAGAGAAAGCATCGCAAATCCGACACGCTGATTACTTGGAAACATATCGTACTTTCTGATATTTACTGAAATGCCTAATGAAATGACAAGAAATAGTTTGTCTACACACCTGACTATGACTACTGTCTTTCTAGATGAGAGATTTTTTTACTACTTATGAAATGCCACATGACTATTGAACGATGTTCTTATGCTTTGCTTTGTACATAGTTGCTTATTTCATTTGATATCTAGTTTCTAGCTGCACTGCAGCATTGGTTAAAATAAAATTTTATAGATGTACTAATATAAATATTTTCTGTCTACAGATCGAGTAAATAATAATTTTTTTAAAAAATGAGGGAGCACAAAATGACATTTACCTTCACAGGAACTGCATTCATAATTTTCTTTTCAAGTAATTGGTAACTTTTTGGTAGAATAACTTCTTGTGGTGCACCGCTTTAATTACTTAGACATTAAGATGTGATTATACATTTCCCTTATCTGCATTGTTATCTTTAGTGTACTATTTTTTCTGCTTGAGCTATGTCATGTTTAGATATAAGCTGCTGTTTGCCAGGCATAGTGCTACTGAACTTTAATTTGTGTTACTCTGCTAAGCCAGATTTATTTTTTTGTTGCTGCACATTGGCTCATATTAGTTGTAATGTTGCATTGCTTGGTAATTTAGATTTACTGTAGCTTGCTTTGCAATTTTCCAATTTTTTGGTCATTGCTGTTTGTGTTACTTATTTTGTGCTGCTGCATTGCCTCGTCCCTTAATTTAGCATCTGAGCTCAGTAGATTTAAGTTAGCTTAAGAGGGGGTAGTCTCTAAGAGAATGAGTTGCGATGAATTGGAAGAAATGCATTGAGAAAACAGGTTTAGGTAGGATTTTCTTGGAAATAAATGTTGAGGTAAGAAATGTGTGAACATATAAATACAGAAAGCATGCTTAGATAGAATTTATTTGGTGGAAACAAAGGATGAAATAAGAGGAAAGATATATGAAGTTTTGGGTTGGACTGCAGTACCAAATGTTACACTGAAAACGAACCCTGTCCTTTCCTATTGGTGTTATCCCACTATGTGTTTGTGTACCCTTGTGTATTTGTTTTCTTCCTGTCTCTGTGTAGTTTCATAGAATTTTTTTTCTTTTAATATTAAGCTACATTCACTATGATGAGGAATACTGTTATCCTCGAATATAATTGGCATTAATAATATGTTATTTACTTTGTAAAGATGTTTAGACATTATTTATTCTGTTTTGTGTTAATGCTCATGTGTGAAGTTGGTGTTTCGAAAGTTATTCTGATCTTTTATGTATGTACTCATGTCATAATTCCTGGAACACTGACGTATATGTTATTTCGATTCTTTTGTAAAGCCTGTACTACAAACGTTATCTGTATTATTATGTTCTTTAATGATGTATTTTGTACCTTTGTTATTGTATTTTTATGTTACCAAATTGTAATTGTTACCAGTTCTTCAAATTAAGTAACATTTCACTGCACACGTTTCTGTTGGTCATAGTACATGGACAATATGAGAGAAGTAGGGACTGATAGTGTTTGCACATGTGTTAATAATTCAGCAAGGGACTGGATAACAGCATTGCTGGTTCTAAGGACAATTCCAAACACTTTGTGAGTGCACAAGTGGTGGTTTATGGACTTGCTATATTCTCTGCAAGACTCTTCGATGGTGATTGTGCACCTGCACAGTCGCAACAGATGGCTGCTGGCCATTTCTACAAGGACTACAGTGGGTCTACACCTTTGCTGACTCACCAGTACCATTATTTCTACAAGGCCTGCAGTGGGTCTGCACCTCTGGTGGCCCACCAATACCGTAATCTCTACCAGGACTACAGTGGGTCTGTTCTGTGATGACTTACCTACCAATATTCTTCAAAACGTCGAATGACTCTGCTGTGGGTTTGCTATGTTGTGGCCCATTAGCTGTCTGCATGTCAAGAGTCAACACTGTCTTTCCGTTGGAAGGACAACACTACTTCTTCAAGACTCCATGGAAATCCACTACTTCTATGTGCATTTTCTTTAACTGCTCAGACTTTGAGAAAAACTCTGCATTTTTACTGTGATGAACAATGTGGACTGTCTTTATGGACTGTGAGAAATTTTTAGCTTTTGACCAACATTGTATCAATAAGTGTGTGCATTTGATTTCTTTGTTATTGTAATTATGAAAAATTTTTTTCAAATCTGTATTGGCCACTGCCCAATCCAATTTGTAAAAATTTTTGTGGGGAGCATGGGGGCTATGTAAGTAGGCTGTTTAGGTTTTTTTATTGGTAACGCCACCTCTGTATGAAAATCACTGGCTGTGCTGTGTGCAGTCTGTGGCTGCTTTGAATTGTTGTAATACTCGCCATTGTAGTGTTAGGCAGCTGGCTGTGAACAGCGCGGAGCGTTGGCAGTTGGAGGTGAGCCGCCAGCAGTGGTGGATGTGGGGAGAGAGATGGCGGAGTTTTGAAATTTGTCATGAACTGCTATATTTATATATGATGATATCAAAGTAAATACATTGTTTGTTCTCTATTAATATCTTTGATTTGCTAACTATCCCTATCAGTAGTTAGTGCCTTCCATAGTTTGAATCTTTTATTTAGCTGGCAGTAGTGGCGCTCGCTGTATTGCAGTAGCTTGAGCAGCGAAGATTTTTGTGAGGTAAGTGATTTGTGAAAGGTATAGTTTAATGTTAGTCAGGGCCATTCTTTTGTAGGGAATTTTAAAAGTCAGATTGCGTTGCGCTAACAAAATATTGTGTGTCAGTTTAAGCACAGTTATGTATAACTGTTCAAAGGGGACGTTACAGCCCGAGTAGTTTCCCATATCCACTCATATCGAACTTGGGCGTACGAAAGTTTGTTTGCCGTATATGCTCTATTATTAATATCTTCGCAGATACGGAATCGGACACCTTGGGAATACCGACCATAATTACGTAGTCCGCCTGCTTCGATTTCCTGCAATTTTTTAAACAATCTGAACGCATGAAATTATAACTGGTACTTGACTAAGATACCTAAATTTCTGAACTGCGTTCGTTTCTCATATATTTTCCACCAGTACATTCTCTTCGTGTACTGAATACTATTGTGTATATTACTTTCGAGTAGTAGATATTGACAGAAATAACTGCAAGACTACTGTCACTTGATAGTTACTGGTTTGAATCCTATTTTGTGAACATGTAGTTCAAATACAGGCGATATAAAGATGCTACAGCGTAGCAATACTGTTTTAGCTGCTATTTTTTATATTGCACTTTGCTTATATCTGTTTCTAAGCTTTTCCAATATACACTGAGGTGACAAAAGTCATAGAATACCTCCTAATACCGTATGGGACCTCCTTTTGCTCGGCGAAGTGCAGAAAATCGAAGTGCCATGAACTCAACAAGTCACTGGTAGTCCCCTACAGAAATATTGAGCCATGATGTCTCTATAGCCGTCCGTAAAGGCGAAATTGTTGCCAGTGCAGGATTTTATGTACGAACTTACCCCTCTCGATTATGTCCCATAAATGTTCGATGGATGGTCAAGTCATTCGCTCGAATAGTCCAGAATGCTATTCAAACCAATCGCGAACAATTCTTGCCCGGTGGCATGGTGCACAGCCATTCACGAAAGTTTCATCGTTGTATGGGAACATTATCTCCATGAATGGCTGCAAATGGTCCACAAGAAGGACGAACATAACAGTTACCTGCTGTGTATCCAAACAACACACAACCAGGGCAAAAGCACCACAGGCGTAAAGATGAAACCTGGTGCCATTGCCATAGAGACTCGCCACTTGACCGAGTCCCACCAGCACTACGGGCGGCGCTGAGGATGAAGATATCGACTTCGCCTCGGCCAATTGCCGACCGAGTACAATCCTCGAATGACCCGACGACAATGGATAGAAGACTACTCCGAAGATAGAAGAGCAGCTCACGCCCACTTGGTTATAGATCATCGTCCCGAGCTGACTTAGAAAGGGAACGTCGCTTAGTGAACTCTTATAAGCCCACAGACAGTTGTAAATTGCATTTGGTATGTACGGTGAAGTTTCCTACGATTATTTGCACTTAGCCATTGAGGGCCTTTTAGTGTTAAACTACTGGCCATTAAAATTGCTACACCAAGAAGAAATGCAGATGATAAACTGGTATTCAATGGACAAATATATTATACTAGAACTGACGTGTGATTACATTTTCAAGCAATTTCGGTGCATAGATCCTGAGAAATCAGTACCCAGAACAACCACCTCTGGCCGTAACAACGGCCTTGATACGCCTGGGAATTGAGTCAAACAGAGCTTGTATAGCTTGTACAGGTACAGCTGTCCATGCAGCTTCAACACGATAACAAAGTTAATCAAGAGTAGTGACTGGCGCATTGTGACGAGCCAGTTGCTCGGCCCCCATTGACCAGACGTTTTCAATTGGTGAGAGATCTGGAGAATGTGCTGGTCAAGGCAGCCGTCGAACATTTTCTGTATCCAAAAATGCCGGTATAGGACCTGGAACATGCGGTCGTGGACTATCCTGCTGAAATGTAGGGTTTCTCAGGGATCGAATGAAGGGTAGAGCTACGGGTCGTAACACACCTCAAATGTAACGTCCACAGTTCAAAGTGCCGTCAATGCGAACAAGAGGGACCGAGACGTGTAACCAATGGCACCCCATACCATCACGGCAGGTGATACGCCTGTATGGCGATGAAGAATACACGCTTCCAATGTGCGTTCAACGCGATGTCGCTAAACACGGATGCGACCATCATGATGCTCTAAACAGAACCTGGATTCATCCGAAAAAATGACGTTTGGCCATTCGTGCACCCAGGTTCGTGGTTGAGTACCCCATCGCAGGCGCTCCTATCTGTGATGCAACGTCATCGGTAACAGCAGCCATGGTCTCCTAGCTGATAGTCCATGGTGCTGCAAACGTCGTCGAACTTTTCGTGCAGATGGTTGTTGTCATGCAAACGTCCCCATCTGTTGACTCAGGGATCGAGGCGTGGCTGCACGATCCGTTACAGCTATGCGGATAATATGCCTGTCATTTCGACTGCTAGTAATACGAAGCCGTTGGGATCCAGCACGGTGTTCCTTATTTCCCTCCTGAACCCACCGATTCCATATTCTGCTGACAGTCATTGGATCTAGACTAACGCGAGCAGCAATGGCGCGATACGATAAACCGCAATCGCTATACGCTACAATCCGACCTTTATCAAAGTCGGAAACGTGATGGTACGCATTTCTCCTCCTTACACGAGGCATCACAACGTTTCACCAGGCAACGCCAGTCAACTGCTGTTTGTGTATGAGAAATCCGTTGGAAACTTTCCTCATGTCAGGACGTTGTAGTTGTCGCCACCGGCGCCAACCTTGTGTGAATGCCCTGAAAAGCTAGTCATTTGCATATCACAGCATCTTCTTCCTGTCGGTTAAATTTCGCGTCTATAGCACATCATCGTCGTGGTGTAGCAATTTCAATGGCCAGTAGTGTATATTACATGCAGTGTTGCAGACTTAATCATTCAACAAGTCACAAAGATACGTAAATCTTTTAAACTCCTTTTTGTGACTTCGTTACTAATTTGTTGATGTGTTGCAGAACCTCCGTTTTCCTATCCTGCTACCTGACCGTGGGGCATAGCTGTGTAACAGTAGCAGTGAGAAATTGTCTTAGCGGTGTACTGCACCAGAAGCCGTTTCACGAATTCACAGATTCAACCCCCACAGCATTAGTGATGAGGCCTTTACAAAACTGGTGACGAGGGTTTACAAAATTTCCAGTCAATTACCGGTTACGATGGAACAGAGGACCCAGTCGATTCGAGTTATACATAGGCCCCTACCATTACGGGGCCACCACCAGCTTCCACAGTGCCTTGTTGGCCATTGGGTCAATGGCTTCATGAGATCTGTGTCACACTCAGATCCTACCATCAGCTCTTCCCATCTGAAATCGGGATTCGTCTGACCAGGCCTCGGTTTTCCAGTAGTCTACGATCCAACCGATACAGTCCCAAGCCCAGGAGGGGCGCTGCAGGCGATGTCGTGCTGCTAGCAAGGACACTCGCGCCAGTCGTCTACTGCCATAGCCCATTAACGCCAAATTTTGTCGCTCTGTCCTAACGGATACGTCTGTCGTACGTCACACACTGATTTCTGCGGTAACTTCACGCAGTGTTGCTTGTCTGTTAGCACTGACAAGCAGTGCTGCTCTCGGTCGTTAAGTGAAGGCCGTTACCCACTGCGTTGTTCGTGGTAAGAGGTAATACTTGAAATTTGGTATTCTTGGCACTGTGGATCTCGGAATATTGAATTAACTAACGACGTCTGAAACTGAATGTCCTATGTGTCTAGCTCCAGCTACCATTCCACATTCAAAGTCTTATTTCCATTCGTGCAACTATAATCAAGTAGGAAACCTTCTCACATGAATCACCCGAGTAATGACAGCTGCGCCACTGCAATGTTCGTTTAGAGCTCCATCTGTGTATATGCAGACTGCTATCCCAACACTTTTGCCACAGCAGTGTAACTGAAGTTGGGTTGGAGTCCCACTTTCCTTATAAATGAATGAAATAACAGGGAAAAATTGCTATCTTGGAAACTTTTTCCGTCTAAGCTGGAATGTCACAGTTTCATGTAAAAGACCTCCAATAGAAGCTTCATGCCATATAAACGGTGGTTTGAGTGAGCTAAACACTGTTATTAGTACGAGCCCTTCAGAAGCACCACGACACACAACGGGGTGAACGTAAATTTGTGTGTAACACACTGACACTGCTAGAATCTTCACATTCCAACCGAAGGGCCTACAAAAATATTACCCACACATTAAGATTCGCATCCAGTTCTTTCGGTTATTCATATGTAAACATCTAAACAGGAAACTCAGAAAGTCCAGTATCAACTCATACCAAACATGTAAAATATGACGCTAATACGCAGCATATTTCCGATAAGTCACCGATTAAACCAACGAAGTACTGAAACCGTAACCAATAACATACTTAATTTAGCGTCGTAATAGTGATTCAGATCCTTTCTTCTTTGGGTCCCATGCACTTCCTCTTTCGCCCTCACTGCTATTTCTCTTTACTCCTACTCTTCACCACATTATTCTCCACTTTTTTTTTCATTTATGACGACGTATCCTTTCTAGCATTTGGATTAGTACCTCTTTGCGAACCCTCTACTGAAATTCTACATTCAAAAATTCGTTTCCAATCTAATGTAGCATGCGTCGACAAACCGCCTCGTCTGCTACTGAAAACTGTTGCACACTGACGCCGGGGACGAAACCGCCTGTATGGACCTGGTGACTGGAATCAATATTATCAATGGAATTTCTAAAATGCTATAGCGAATGAAGTCAAAATATTAAAAATTTGCATTGTAAAAAATAAAATTCGAAATTTGTATGTGACCCAGTCCGGCCATTTATTTTGCGCTCTCATAAGGTAGAATGCAATACATTAACGTAATGCTGCAAAATCTGTTGTCAAAACAGAAGTAGCTCAAATATTCAGACAAGGAACGGCTTGTCGAACAAAGGAAAGAGAATCAGATATACAGGAAATCTAGTAAATCTTCGTCATTAACATTTATAGCAAATCAGACAAAATACAGAATCTTAAATGTCGAACTATATTCGGCCCATGGGCAAATGATTTAGCTCAGATGGTAAATTCTTGGTGAAGCCTTAGCTGATACGCTATAAAACGTAATCATTTAAAAATTGGTGAACAGCGTTCAAATATCACGTTCAAATATCGTAAGCTGATGGAGCCGTTTCAAGAAGGAAGAACCTACGCATCATGCGACAGTGTCCTATCTGAAGCACCGTTAACATTATTTACTTTTGCTGTTTATTGATTTACACGTCAAGTACCGCAGGGCCAAACTGAGGAGCAAATCTCCGAGATCATGGAACGTGTCAGTACACGAAATTACAACGTAAAAGTAATAACAGATAAAAATAAAATGTTTACGAACCCGAACAAAGTCAAGCCATAAGTTTAAGTAAAAATGGCAGCATTAAGTCTTTGAACAAGATCCTGAACGTGGGCTTTCCACGACAGTTTGCTATCTATCTGAACACCTAGAAATTCTAACCGTTCACTTTCACTAATCATATGCCCATTCTGCGATATTAAAACGTCAGGTTTTGTGGAATTGTTTGTTAGAAACTGTAAAAACTGAGTCCTAAAGTGATTTAGTGTAGTTTATTTTCTACAGGCCATGAACTTATCTCACGAACTGCAGTATTTGAAACCGAGCCAATATTGCACACGACGTCCTTCAATACCAAGCTAGTGTCATCAGCAGGCAAATATATTTTAGAGTTACACATAATACTAGAAGGCATATCATTTACATAAATAAGGAACAGGAGTGGCCCTACACTGATCCCTGGGGCACCCCCCCCCCCCCTATTTGACTGTACTCCACTCAGATCCCATATCACTGACATTCTCAGCGCTCTGAATAACGACCAATTGCTGTCTGTTGCTAAAGTAAGAGGTGAGCCAATTGTGAGCTACTCCCCGTATTCCGTAATGGTCCAACTTCTGAAGCAATCAAACTCCTTAGTTAAATAAAAAAAATATGCCTAGCTTTCGAAACTTTTTGTTTAAATCACCCAGTACCTCACAGAGAAAAGGGAATATAGCATTTTATGTTGTTGAACGACTTCTAAAGCCGAACTGTACATTTGGTAGCAAATCGTATGATATAATATGATCAATTATGCTTACATTCACAGACTTTTCAATAACTTTAGCAAACACTGATGGCATAGAAATTTGTCTAAAATTGTCTACATTGTCCCTTTCTTCCTTTTTATATAGCGGCTTTACTACTGAGTACTTTAATCGTTCAGGAGACTGACCATTCCTAAAGGAAAAATTTAACGGAGGTATTCTGAATTACAGGAAACCCATTAACGATACGCGGGATCAGTGATATACTTCATGTACACTGCTCCTAATTTTTCTGAAGCTCTATCTCCCCTATCGTTAAGAATGGTGTGGATTACATCCCAGGCACAGTTCTCGATTTCACAGACTGCAGTTTATCGAATTTTGCTATTATCATGGGCGCAGAACAGGAAACTAATTTTTGCGGGGACATAACAACGTAATTTAGAAGTGATACTTGTGCAACAGAAACTCTTATAATAACGCATCGCCACGGAATAGAAGGGACGTTTTCATTACAGATACAGTACGAATACATTGCCGCCTTAGTAATACTGTCCAGAATGGCCATGTATCCATCGGCGGAAGTTTGGAGCATCTCAACTGAGAGCGAAATACCGTAGTACCAACGTACCTGAAGCAAAAACCAACCTGCGTCGTCTTCGTGGGTTGATATGAACCGACGCTGCTGCACCATAGCCAGCGGTCGCGTAACGGAAGGGATGAGTGGGTCCCTGCAGTTGCCTAGCAACTGACGAGCCCAAAGCAGCTCTGGAAGCGCTTCGCTAAAGCATTGTTGACACTAGCTAATATGACTTACATATTCGAGCCCAATCTCATGTGAATCATAAGTAATGTAATTCGTTTACTTACCACGAAACCGCGTAGTTAGTTTCTGTGATTTCCATCAATGTTTAAACACTTATTCCGGGATTGATTCTGCTACTACACTGCTGTGGTCCGTGAAATTGCACTTCATGAGTAGAAAATTTACACCTTTGTCTTCTTAACAGAACTTCGCAACTTATTATTTACGGATTTTACTGTATCTATTCGTATGGAAGAACAACAGTTAAATATCAAATGGGTGACTTAGATCAAAGATCTATGTTAAGCAGGTCAGCAATCAGCATTAAATGAGTCTGCTTGTAGACCGAATCGTATCGCAAAATGTTTAACACTGATTCCTGTGGTGAAAGCCTGCGAACATATAACTGCAACTCCACTTAATGACAAAAAAGTCGTACCAGTAAGATCTTAGAACCTTACACGGTATTAACAAATGGTTGTAAGCACTATGGGACTTCACATATGAGGTAATAAGTCCCCTAGACATAGAACTACTTAAACCTAACTAACCTTAGCACATCACATACATCCATGCCCGAGGCAGGATTCGAAACTGCGACCGTAGCAGCAGCGCGGTTCCGGAGTGAAGCGCCTAGAACCGCTCGTCCACAGCGGCCAGCCCGCGATATTAACGCTTAACGCATTCTTTGACTGTTGTTGTTCCACTGTGTGTTCACGAGTTCCCCAGTGATAGATGCGAGAGTTGCAGGGTCCATGTTTACACATCAATATATAGCACCTCGTGCAGTCGTTCTCATTCGATTTACGACAATATACATGCCTTCCTGCATTCAACTTATCCCATTTCACAGAAAGTTATGACATCTTAGTCGGTAACTGGAACTAACCCGGAATGAATTTTCACTTTGCAGCGGGGAGTCAGTTTATGTGAAACTTCCTGGCAAATTCAGACTGTGTGCCAGACCCGGATTCGAACCTGGCACCTTCGCCTTTTGTGGAAGAGTACTGTATAAACTGAGCTATCCATCTCAGGATAGCTCAGTCAACTGAGAACTCGCCCACAAAAGTAGAAGGTGCCAGGTTCGAATTCGTATCTGGCAACTAGTTTTAATTTACCAGAAATTTTCAGGTGGAAGTAATTTACACAGCCACTGTCATTCTTCTTTCACATTGACAGTAACGTTCATATCCTATCATTCTGTATTCCAGAACTGAAGTTGGTTTGGGAGACGGTTGTCTACGCCTCCTTCATCTGGAGGCCCTGTCGACGGTTGAGGTGACATACCTTGTTCAGTACTAGTTTCGTAATTTAGTAGAACCTGATATTATTCAGTCATGGAACTCTGCCTATAATACTTATTTTACGTTCATGTAGGTTAATGGAAATCTTACTAGTAAAATAGCTGAGTTACAAGTCGGATTGGGGTGGGGGGCAGTATTCAGCAACCGGGTACACTAAGCTGCAAATTGTGGTGAAAACAGCAGATTTAACAGTGAGATATGGTTTCATCTTGATACTTTAACGTTTCTGTTGGATGTTTCCAAGATACCTTCCGCAGTTTGGGGAACGATCCACAGTTACTCACAGGTACATAAGATCAAACTTGTAGAATACCTCTTCCTTATACATTGTCATGTTCTATGATGTTATTCTGTTGCTGAAACTGAGTGCATATACGAGGTGTTACTGGAATGTTTTAAGAGTGGGCTTGTAATTGTACAATGCTAGTACTTACTGTGATGCATCTCCTTCAAAATAGTCCCCTTCTGACCGAACACACCGACTCCAACGGTGTTTCCACTTTTGGAAACATTCCTGGAAATTTATTTTCTGGAGTGTGTTAAGGAAGCTCTCTGTATTTGCCTGGATGACTTCAATCGAGTCAAATCGCTTCCCTTTCAGTGAAAATTTCAGTTTAGGAAACAGCTAGAAGTCCGCAGGGGCTAAATCAGGGAAATATGGCGGTTGTGGAAGCACAGGAATTTTGAATTTGATCAAAAATTCAACGATGGAGAATGCACTATGAGCCGGACATTGTCACGGTGTAGCACCTAACTCCTGTCTATCCACAATGCAGACCTTTTCTTTTGCACCTTTTCACACAAATGCTCAAGGACACATATGTAGTATTCCTGGTTAATTGTTTGTCCAACAGGGATAAATACTTGATTTACAATACCGGTAGAATCGAGAAAAAATCACCAACGTCCTCCTTACCTTCGACCGACTTTGCCGTGCTTTTTTCGGTCGTTGTGAAGCTGAAGTCTTCCACTGCGAAGACTGCGCTTTGGTTTCAGGATCATATCCATATGCCCACGATTCGTCACCTGTAGTTATCCTAGTTACAACAAATCTGGGTCATTTTCAGTCCGATTAATCAGTAATGTCTCTAGTCACTTGACAACCCTTTTGGAATGAATTTTGCGGGCACTCGACGTATGTTCAGATCTTCAGTTAAAATTGACGGAACTGCATAGAAAAATTCAGTTCAACAGACATCTCACTAACTGTAAGTCTACGATCAGAGCGACTAAGTCGCGAACTTTCACAACATTTTCATTCGTTTTGAGGTGGTTAATCTTCAAATAATTCGTTTTTGAGGTGGTTCATCTTAAATGATTTGCGGCCATTTTGAAATTTGTTGAACCAGACAGAAACATTTGACAGGCTCATACAATTATCTCCAAAAGCTAATTTAATAGTTCGTAAGTCTCAGTTGATTTTCTGGTTTTAAAACAAAATTTCACACAAACTCATTGCTCCGTTTTTACGTCCATTTTCAAGCAGACAGAATCCGGCAACTAGCCCTAACACACTAGCTCTCAACCAGCTGCAACAACGATCCGAATAAAGGAAGTTCAGGTTCCTGTCAGAGGGCGTTCAAGGACAAGGCAATGACTCACTCCCCACCCTCCGTGTAGCTGCCTGCCAAACCAGTAAGAAGTAGCGGATCCATTCTTAAAACTTTCCAATCATACCTCGTACTTCTGTCTCACAAGGTGTCCCAGGCCAGTACGATGAATATCACACAAAATGTGGTATCTACATTTTGTGATAAGGAAAGTATGGCTAGAAATGAATATTTCAGGCCGATCTAGGTAGTGTATGATGAATGCGTTTTAGCCATGTATTTGTAAACCATCTGTATTTGTCGACAAACTAAAATCCAGCATCGACATTGAAGGGGCCACTTTGAATGAGAAACAACACACAAGTGCCTGTGTTATGTCCATGGTCGAGTTTACCACGTCCACATTTCATGACAGATTGTTGCAGATGACGTACTACTCGTCACAGGAAGCAGCAGATAGAACAAGACCTTTTGGATGAATGAATAGAGGAAATTTTAGCAACATGCGTCGTAATAATTGATAATAAATGGAAAAGAGTCGTGATGGACAGAAATATATAGAAACTGACTCGCTGAAGCAGCAGAGAGATTGCCATTCTTCTGGGCAGAAAATTGTTCAGACAGTACGACGGAAGGAGATGGTGATGATCATGTGGGAGATGACCCATCGATTAAGACCCCTCAAATTGCCTGTGAAAAGCACACCTTAGACTCCAAATCTTTGAGAATAAAGTACGGAGCGCACTGGCAGGAAAGGAATTATTCCGTCTAGCAAGTAGCCTATGCAAGCAACAGTCCCAAAGATTCTCAACTAAAACTTCGGTATGTTAATTCACTATGTTATAATACACGGACTGGGATAGCGGTTGTCAGTTTGACCATTTTCTATGAGCTCTGTTGTTGGTGTGAAGTGCAACTCATTTATGCCAATAGAAAACCAATTACTGTTTCCCTGACATTAATCTATAGTGTCAAAGTACTAATATTAGAGTCCTCTATACGTTTATCTTTGACTTTAGAGTTCAGGGACAAGCTGTATGCATTGAACATTTCTGGGTTCTAGGCAGATTATCGTCTCCTTCCTCTGGCATGGTAGTTACTGAGTTATTACTCAGCCGTCAGACCAGCAGAATTTGTTGCTGGTGGTAGTCGGCAAATGCTTCGTGTGCAGACCGAGAAGCGGAACAGCACTTGTATGCAGGGTGTTCACACCTTTCACTTGGTGTATTTATGCTCAGTCGTGTGCTCCTTGATATGGTAGACCTCTAAAAGTTTTAAAACTGGCTATTCGTTGTCATTGTTGCACACGTTGATACCTGGTACGGCCGAAAATGGATTGCACGCGACATCTCTTTGGTGAATAAAATATACCAGTAATGTGCCAAAACTTATGCCAGTAAGGATTTATTTAAACAGTATTAGAGCCATTACAAAAGACTAAGGAACAGTATTCTTACTGGTGAATGACTTCTTTCTGCTTTGCCTAATGCTCACATTAAAAGAGCTACTGGAGCTTTTCATTCTTACCATCTTTTTGTACTAAGTACGTCGTTGACGGCAGTACTTGTTCATAACAGTGTTTCTGCTTTTGGAAAGCTGATTGGGACACACAAGTACCAAGCAGATGTCAAGTATAATATGCCTCATCTGTATGTTTTCCAGATTTGAGAGTTGGTTTGAGGTACACTGACTTCAGAGGTATAGCTTACTTCGTAAGCTGTCACATAAGACTGTATTCCACAATGTTCTTTCATGTAACAAATAGTCTTTAAATCGCGCTTCCTCTAGTCAAACCATAACATTTTCTACTCTATGAACGCTTCACGTATACTGTGTTAGTCAGAAGGAAAGGTGCATGCTTTGAGGGGTGATAGTATTAGTGGGTTGAACAAAATACGCCATATGAACATATGTCCTGTTCTTAAAAGTTTCCGAGGAAACTAATGAAAACTATGGGGAACACCATAAGGACAGGTGTCAGAAAAAGAAATATTTGCAATGTAATGTTTCATTTAATTGTGTAGATATTTCTTACAAAAGTTGTCCAAAAAGTCGACGGTCAGCAGCAAGGCATTTGCGGCTCCTTTCGACAGCAGCTATGTTGCTAATCTGAACTTATTCGTACGTTCCTTTATTTGAGCACACGGGAGCCGGTCACGTCCTTCATCGCCAACAATCATATGCGAATACAATCGAAGCGACATTGGACTAGGAAGCGTTGTCTTTATTGACCATTTCAATGCGCACTTCACTTTCGAGTTGTCGGGTGCCGAGTCCTGCAAGTGTTCACGTTATTTGCCTCAGGTCTCAGTACTACAGTGGTTGCACCAATGTTCGATAGTTTTGTGCAGTCACAACAGTACTTCTGTTGTGTACGAGGCGATGGGCGCATGTACGAGCAAGAAGTTCTCCTTTACGTCCACTCTGCGCTTGTAGACTTGGCTGTTAATTCAACCCCAGAAACAGTAAACTAAAGGAGAAGAGCTAGTGATCTCGGTGGCCATGAAATGAGTACATGGGGATAGATCCAACGCGCATCATACGTTTCAGGGTCACTGACCATAAAAATTTTCGAACAGCACTGTGTCGAGTACATTTAAGAAAAGGGCGTATGTTGATTTGAAGTTTTTTGTTCAGAATGGCCAATACCGTCACCGCTCAACGCATGTACCTTTCATCCTGACCCACCCTATATGTTGTTGACTGAATGAATTAGAGAGACAGGAGCTTAGTAAATGGTGTGCACCTGTAGGGAGATCTAAATACAGTGCGAAGGGATATAATATCAGAGCACGCAAAATGAAAACAAGCAAGATAACGGCTTAAAACGGCCGTACAAACGTAGGGAAACCGAACGCCGCTACGGTTGTGAGCAGGCAGTTTGCTTTTTGAACACTCACGTTCTCGATAAATGGCCGTGGGTGCATTGGAGGAAGACCCAAGAAGCTGTCAGCTTGGCGGAACGATCTACGTAATTTGATTAAAGCAATGGCTAAAGGTACCAGCCGCTAATGTAAACTATAGAATGGAAGACTGTGTGCAGTACTCATTTAGAAGGATTACTGAAAAGCGATACTTCGCTGCTACAGACTCACGCATGAAAAATATTCGCACTGACATTTCCTCCTGTATTAACATACGCTTTAAGACGTACTACATCTGTAATTCACATTTCGTTCGTGTTCGCTCCATTTCTTTGGCGACGAATAGAAATTCGCTCACTGTAAGGAGGAAACAACTTATGAGCTACTATCTTAAAATGTTGCTACGCTTGCATATCCATGAACGTACACTGATGAGCCAAAACATTTTGACCACCTGCTTAATTGTCCGTCTTTGGAACGAAATGCATCTCTGATTCTGGGTATCAGGGATCCGACAGTTGGTTGACAGACTTGTGAAGGTATATGGCATTAGATGTCTACGAACAGGTCTTGTAATTCGCGTAAATAACGGGCAGGTGATTTGCGAACGCCGTAATCGCGCCCGATACTTAACAAGATGGATTGTATAGGATTTACATTAAGCGAATTTGGTCGCTCATACACCACCGTCAGTCCATGATAATGTTCCTCAAACCACTGTAGTACGGTTCTGGCTCCGAAACATATACAGCTGAAACATGACATCACCGTCGGGGGGAGACATAAAGCATGAAAGGATGCAGGTGATTCGCAGCTGTCAGCGAATCTTCGTTTGCTACCACAGATCACATGCAAGCGCAGGAGATCGTCTCCCATAGCATAATACTGCTCCCACCAGCCTGCGTCCGCGGCGCGCTGCACGTTTCGAGCCGCCGTTCACCTCGATGACGGAATTTGTGGAGACAACCTAATGTAGCAAAAATGTGATTCATCCGAAGAGCCGACACGTTTCCGTTGATCGGCGAGTGAATCCCGACCACTGTAATCGTAATTAACGATGTCGTTGGGTCAACATGTGAACAAGTAGGGGTGCTCTGCTGCAGAGCTCAATGTTCACCAATGTACGATTCCGATGTGCTCTGGAACACTTGTGCGTGCACCAGCATTGCTCTCTTTCGGTAGAGATGCCATAGATCACTATCTATCCCACTTAACATAGCAGACGAGCCACCGAAGCCTACGTTCTGCGAAGAGTGGCGGACGTCCAACCATTCAGCGGCTAGTGATAGTTTCACCGTCCTACTTCTTTTGTAGTTGCCCACGACAGTATCATGTGAACATTAGACCAGCTCCGCCGTTTTTGAGAAATTCGTTCACAGGCCCTGCGTAATAATAATTTGCCCTTTGGAGAAGACGCTGTCTCAATTAATTACCCCATTTGCAGCCCATATCTTCGTTAGGGTGAGCCCCGTCCGTGTCTGCTGCACTTAAATATTTTTGTTACTCGTCATGTAGCCTCACCAACACCAGGTGGCATCCATCGTCGCTGTGGGCAGTGGTCATATTATTTTGGATTTACAACGAAATCAAAACCCTTAGCTGCATACAGGCGTTGATATAAGTCAACTGGGACGGCTGAAAATGTGTGCCCCCACCGGGACTCGAACCCGGGATGTCCTGCTTACATGGCAGACGCTCTATCCATCTGAGCTACCGAGGACACAGAGATAATAGTGCGACTGCAGGGACTTATCTCTGGCACGCCTCCCGTGAGACCCACATTCCCAGAGCGTCTGCCATGTAAGGAGGAGATCCTGGGTTCGAGTCCTGGTCGGAGCACACATTTTCAACTGTCTTTATTGTAATTTCATTCTAACGAGCGGCATTGTCACCGATGGTATCTGTTCTTTCGGACATGTCCGAAAGAATATATATATATATATATATATATATATATATATATATATATATATATATATATATAGGCTTATCACTGTGAGTGGACACAGTCAAGGCACCGACCCAGGCAGCCGTGGGTGTTTCAGCGCCAGCCTCGGGAACAGGTAGCTGCGCCGACCCCTGCTCTAAACCGACCGGTGGACTAATGACGGGAAACGGTGTGACGGCCACAGTGGTTTCGAGACGGTTTACCACGTCCCACTAGGTGAATATCGGTCTGGTACCCGCATCCTGCCTCATACACGCTACGAAAACATTCAGGAAACTGTCTGACACTTGCACACAGAATTAACTCTAGAAGTAGACAGACAAGGTACACTGATTCCGTCCCGGAAAGGGTGTTTAGGAGATTGATGACAGTAGATGTTTAGTCTCGTTAAACTCGTAATCAGCTGCAAGAGCAGTTCCCCGAAGAGAACGAGGCCAGGCTGTATATGTTTTTATGCTTTTTTCCACGTCTAGCTAGGTAAATACTGGTCTGGTAGCCACATCCCAACTCAGACACACGTTAAAACCACACCTGAAAGATTTCCTCACACTAGGAAATCAGATTTGCTGCAGAAGCAGATAGATGGCGCACACACATTTTTTTTCGGAAGAAGTGATGGTTTCTGAGCACCACCCACTAACATTGCCAAAACACTTATAACAGCACCGACCCTCATAGGTGCACGACGAAAAGACAAGGAAGAAGAAGAAGAAGAGTAGGAGGAGGAGGAGGAGGAGGAGAGCGAGACATGTGCATGTACGTAACGAATTCCATTGGTGAAATGATTATTGAGATAGAACAATTCTTCATCTTCGTAGCGACGCGTAAAAAGTGACAAGATTCCACTCGTGAGCACAACGATAGTGAACTGCGTTTCACGGTAACACCATCAACGTCGATGGGGCTTACGGATGTTTACTGAAGGACTGAGACTATACGTTGTACAAACGCTTGCTGAAGCAAACAGAGTAACTCACTGCCAGTGTTCAATGGCTATTTATAAATAATGTGAGTTGATATCAAAACATCAGATATTTTTCCTTGGTGGTCAGTTAGCCTGTGTACAGTTGCAGGTACGGTTAGAAATTTTAATACCCTTTCATAATTTATTACATTGTCTCAAAAAATACTTATACGCCTTGCGTCTTAGAAATTTTTAGAGTCAAACAGATACATGTGCGGTAACATTATATTTACTGTACTATGTTTGAAGATTTTTTGGTGCGACAAATATGATATACGTAGTAAAATACATTTTCATCGTAAAACATTATGAGGAATTAAAGCAAAATACGATGAGATTAAAAACAGTAGGTTAATAGTAAACAAAGTACCAAAATGAAAATATATTTGTGTGCTTCCAACACTTAGGAAAGATAATTCGTAGTTACTTTCTATAACGCCATCATAATCATACGCTTCTGTGGTGACTCTTTAAGAGTGTCATCCTTCAGCAACAATCATGATGCTGTGCCCTTGTGTTGTGTATTTTTCAAATTTTCTCTCTCCTTCTTTGACAACATCTTCTTTCTCCACTCCCTCTCCTTACACCAATGGTAACAGCTGTCTATGAATGGGATATATTGTTATGGAGCTCATGATAAAGTTCAGGAATGCTGTTCATTATTTCCTTAAGATTTTTCCACTTCTCAAATTTTGTTTCAAACTTACCTTGATGCGAAGACTGCAGAAAAGGTATTGATGAAGGACTAATATTGGGCTTCCTGAAAGCCGCTTCTACAAACTCAAGCATCACGGTTCAGTGAATACTTGAACTGCACTATTACAGGCTTTTCTTTGCGGATTAAGATCCACCTGATGTTCTTCCAATGTGTTCCCCACTTTTTCCTTTGCTGAAACATCTATGGATTCAATTGAATGAAAGTTCTGTTCCATTTCCACTACGGAACGCTTTCAGCTGACCTCCATCACTGCCTATATCGTGTCCCGGTGAGCCAGTACATATCTGAAGCGTCTCTTTTCCTTTTCAGACAGACTACAATCTTTATCAAATTCCATAAACAAGATATACGGCCATGGTCAAGGATCTTCTGATCTGTTGTGTCAGAATGTTGGTTTTTCCTCAAGATATACAGCCAGTATTTCAAAATATGGCCTGTTTAGACGTGCATTAAATATTACAATAAGTATTCTTGGTGTTGAGTGGTACTTAAGATAGGTAAATAAATTAGTAAAATCGATGTGAAGTGAAGTAGAAATTAGAAAATAAATGAAAAAATTAGTTTAGTTTAGAAGAATTACACACTGGCAAACAGCGGACAAAGCAGCAGTGGCAACGGCCGGCGCTTGAAGTCAGCACATTCACGAGGGAAGCGGAAACTGTCGATTCAGCCGTCAGGGCATCGCCCGACCGGCTCAACGTGTTTCTCATTTGTCACATGTGATCAAAGGCCCTCGCCTACATTCCAAGAGCCAATGACCGACGTAAAGAAGATTCTTCGAGAAGCTTTTCAACGTGACAGAAGAGGCAATGACCGTGAAGTCGTTCACCTCCAGTGAACTGAAGTGAATAAATACGCGAGACGCAGTGGGCCCGACGAGAGTAGAGTAGTTTTCAGTCTGTTTCGGTGCTGAAGACCGTCATGCAAGAAGAGACTACATTATACACAGACCCACCAAGTCCGCCACTGTAATGGAATAGCAAGCAGCAGCCTCGGCGCCAGAAGACAGAAGTTAACACGCGACTGCTACGGTCGCAGGTTCGAATCCTGCCTCGGGCATGGATGTGTGTGATGTCCTTAGGTTAGTTAGGTTTAAGTAGTTCTAAGTTCTAGGGGACTGATGACCACAGATGTTAAGTCCCATAGTGCTCAGAGCCATTTGAACCATTTTGAACAGAAGTTAAAAGGTATTTGACGTCTGATTTTCACGTAGACGGGTGACTCGTGAGGACGGGAAGGAGACGGCCTCACATCAGCAGTCACCTGTGCGCTGGGATGAAGATCTGACAGCCGAAGACTGGTAAGTGGGAGTCCATTGTTCGAGTCCGGGACACTGGCCTTCTCCGCCGCGCCGCTCCGCTGGCCGACGCACAACACACGCGGCCGCTTAGAGAAGAGAAACAATGGGACGCCACATCCAAGGTATCACCATCCGATGCACGACTTCGCTCTCAATAATTAAACGGGCCACCGCAAGAGCCGCGTCTCCAGTCAACTGGGCGAGACGGCGACACGAGATACACATAGCCAGGCGTAATCAGACGCCGCCGCTGCCGCAGCAGAAGGCTTCGCAAACGACACAGCTGCCGCTCTCCGAGCCAGAACATCCAGTAAGAAACCATTGTACAAAATTTTCAATAAAAGTTATCTTACGTAAAAATGCTGTTTCATTGTACCTCATAGCCGAGCCAAGGAAGAACCCATCCTGCCCACATGTTGTTAAGACAGAAAAATTAATTTATTTAGTATTTTCACCCTGACATAACGCTTTAGAATCAAATGCCCTTTGCAGTAATGCTCATCCTGACAATTGCCGAGCATCAAAGGAGAAAACTCAGTTACATTTAGTGACAGAAGTGTTACATTGGAACGATACACACTAGGCTACAGCCATATTTATAAAAAAATTGTACTTGAAGCTTCGTTAAAGACAACAGAATTCTTCTTCTGCCCCATTTCACTTGTATTAATTGTACTACAAATTCATTCCACAGGGTCAATCTATATGCAGGAAATTGTTTGTACTTCTTTTACTCAGAATATGTCCACACATTACCTTACAAAATGCGCATTTAGATCAGTTTCTTGTGAAACGTCACTTTTACCTCTTATATTCTCAGCCCCTCGTTCCGCCTGAAATATTCAATTTCGAGTATTGGTTCCTTACACTAAACTTGCTATTTTAACCCTCGCACCACACGCTGGGGTCGTAGGGACCCCAGAATAATTTTTATTGTTTATTACGAAGAGTATGTTGGCTACAATTTACTGAAACTTAGCGTATATTAGGTTGGTAACACTGCCTTTATGTATGCGATGTTAACTCAAACATCTGCATTGTTGTTGCGGTAGTGTCAAGCTGTAGAGGTTTTTGAACGTCCCTAGGGTCTTGTTTACTCCAGGCTGCGTTCTGTGTAGCACATTTATGCAGATTGAAAATAATAACTTGGCAAGTATACAATATCGAAATATATATTGTGTGTAACTTATAACTGCCTCCTTTCAATGTATCCCTATATTATTTTATTTTATTTTTTAGCGATAATGAGATAACTGATGATATATATAATGCACTTATGGACGAGTTGGGCCGGGAAGATTCATTTGGAGGCCTAGATTCTGATGAAGATCCTGATTTTGTTGAAATACAGGAACCATCAGGTACAGAAGAGAGTGGAGGAGACGATGATGATACTCTTGGTAGTTCTTCCAATTCAAACATCATTCTAGGTAAGAAGGTCTATAAGTGGTCTTCAGCTACACCATCTTCGACAGATAGAACTAAACCCAGAAGTTTAGTAAGTCACCTCCCAATACCAAAGGGTCAGGCAAGGTCTATTTGTAGTCCAATTGAAGCATGGCAATTATTAGTGACAGATGAAATGCTGGACATGATTGTCACTTACACGAACGCCGAAATTACTCGCAAACTTTCTTCAATCGGAAATCCGGAAAGTTACCATAACACTACAAATACTGTAGAGCTAAGAGCTGCCCCTGGACTCTTCTATCTCTGCGGCGTAAACAAGGCTGCTCACACAAATTTAGAACTTTGGTCTCCTAAATTTGACAATGGCGTGTTTCGCGTTACAATGTCACTAAGGCTATTTCAGTTTTTGACTAGTTGTCTAAAATTTTATCAGAAAGCAACCCGCATGCAAAGAAAACAAGAAGACAAATTTGCACCCATTCTAGCCATCTGGACTAAATTCATTGATAACTGCAAATCCCTATAATCGCCTTTCGAATACTGTACAATAGACCAGCAGCTAATGGGCTTCCATGGCAGATGCCCATTCATGATATACAAGCCGGACAAATATGGAATTAAAATTTTGATGTTGAATGATTCCAAGACTTATTACATGCTAAACACTACTCCACACATTGGCAAGGTAGTAACAGAAAAAAATGAAGTTGTCCTATCTTATCATGTGAGAAAGTTATCAGAACCCATTCATGGCACTAATAGGAATCTGACTGCTAACAACTCGTTTTCTTTAGTTCCTCTTTATCACACAATGATTGAAAACTTCGGTTTGACAATGTTGGAAACTGTAAGAAAAAATAAACGGGAAACACGACAATCATTTTTCCGTTCTCGAAATGTCGGAGAAACAATTTCCTTTTGATGTGAATAAGTCGCTACTGTCATATGTCCCAAAGAAGAATAAAATTGTACTCTTGCTGACAACCATGCACTACTCAAACGACATCGACAAAACAACAGGGAAACCTGAAATGATAATTTCATACAATAAAACAAAAGGTGGTAGTGACACTTTTGATCAACTGTGCGAAACTTACACCACTGCACGTGCAACAAGAAGATGAACTGTGACGGTTTTCTGTGGCATTTTGGATCAAAGTGGGATAAACGTCATGGTTCTCTTTACCCTTTCCAGCACTGGAGTAAAGAAGCCACGAAGAAAATTTCTGCATGAACTGGCATGGAACCTAACTGCGCCTCGTCTAAGGCCTAGATTGAAAATACCCTACACTATGAAGGAATGTGAAGAGAACTCTGGAAGAACTATTGGAAATAGATACTGTGGCATCAGACAGACCAGAACCTCTAACCAGCAAAGTGAGATGTTCACTGTGTTCAAGGAAAAGGGACTGAAAAACAAAAATGAGTCGCCACGCTTGCAAAAGGGCGACCTGTGATTAACATAGAGCCCTAATTTGTACCAAGTGTGCACACCGATAATAAAAATGGTGACTGATATATTACAGTTTTTCACTTGACTCTAATATACATTAGTTTCATATTTCTTATGCATTTTTGCACGAATATGCTATAATAGTAATTTTGTAAACACCCAGTGCCAAAATATCCTGTAAAAATCAAATAATCCATTATATTATATTATTTTGTACATTCAAGTTCAGACTAGTGTTGAATTTATACATTAATAAAAAATATATGAAAACTCGTTTCCAGCATAGCGTTTAAGTGTAACTTATATCAAATTTGTAAATACGTATGTTACTCATTGTAATAACTAAATAAAGTCAAATAAGACATTCTGTTCCATTATACACATTCAAATATGAGGAATCTGAACATAAAGAAATATAAGACATCATTTGTTAATAATACTACACACATTTTATAAATACCATGTGTTACTCATTGTTGTTGTAATAAAAAGGTCACTACAAGTAACTATATAGTCATTTACAAAGTCCGATACAAATAAACAGTCCAATGTATGTATTAATGAGCTTGAAAAACACGATATATGCTAACATTTTACTGGGGACCAGTGGATCCCAATGTGAGGTGCAAGTTAATTCAAATCAAATCTGCGATGCCAGGGTTAAGATACTCTCCTGCCTCTGTAATGTGAGCCGTAAGGACACAGGTCACCGTGCATTGTTGAACACAGGATGTTTACATCGCAGCGGTCTCTGTCAGGACATAATTTTCAAAGAGCTCGATACTATCGGCTTCACATCACGTCTTAGTTATCCCGATCCCGAACAAAAGAAGTTATGAAACGACAGTACTTTCTGAAGAAGATCAAACTACTTCGCTGTCGTTCCTTGTCCATGAACACCATGTACGTAAAAGATGGTGCTCCAAGCGCGCTACATGGTACTGCACAGGAGGAACAATGTAGTGCAGATGAATGGCGCGGACCTACCTTTGGCTGCAGCGCGCACGACGTCCAGGTAGCGCAGCGCCATGGGCAGAGGGCTGGCGAACAGGCGTAGGCGCGACCCGTCGGGCCTGGCGAGGAAGATGGCCGTGTGCAGGACCCGCAGCGTACGGGCCTCGACCGGGCTGCCGCCTCCGCGAAGAAGCACCTGAAGAGCGGAAATATTTTTGTCATCATTTACGTCTATTCATCGTCGAAAATAGCGCAGTGCTGTATATTATTCACTAGCAGAGAAACCCGACGTTGCCCCGACACTCCACATCTTCTATTAGCTTAGCCCATCCCCTCCTCCTCCACCCCTCCCACTCTCTGGCCACCTCCTTCTCCACCCCTCCCTCTGTCCACCACCACCCCTCCCTCTGCAGCGAAGCTGTAGTAAGAGATAAACATTTTTCCTGCCATCTTTGTGTTCACCTCCATCTCCCCATCTCTGTCCACTTCCTCCACCCCTCTCACTGTCCTCCACCTCCTCTGCCCCTCCCTCTGCCTACCTCCTACCACCTTCCTCTTTGCCCATCTCCTCCACCCGCCTTCTCTGTCTATCACCCCTTACTACCTCCATCTCAACGGAAAATTGGTGGTTTTACCCCCAACAGTAATTATTTTGAGATAGTAATATGTGTACCAAGTTCGGCTGAAATCGATGTAGGAGATAAGGAGATGCTGAACTTACATTCAAGTCTTTTAAGGACATAATACATTAATATAACCAACTACGCTTCATGAATATTACTTTTACTTAAACTTCAGGCTTTATTGGCATATATAAAGCAATCAACATATTCTATTTAATGGAACTTCTTATAAATTTTGGTACTTATATTGTATTACATACAAGTTACTATGAATAATACTATTTTACATATGTTTTCAAGTCCTGACTTCCATGCAGTATCGTTGTTTCTGTTGAAGTCTGTTTGCTAACGATTACATTTTGCGTTAATGTAGGAATAATAATCAGTTTTGTTGTATGTTCTCACTTTTGTGTTAGTAGTGGTTAAAAATAAATTTTATTCTGTAGTTGACATTTAATGACAGCAGTTGTGACAGATGGTCAGCGATTTTGTTATTTCTGTTGATGTTATTTGTTTACTCATTCCACTCTTTCATTCTTACTTTAATACTAATCAGTTGTGCTACATTCTGATATTTCATTAATAATGGTCAGAAACGAAATTAATTTACAGTCAAAATTTCGTGACAGCAGTAGTGTCAGACGATCAGCGATATTCTGTAGTTACATCTGTTTGTTGACAATTCTGCCAGTGAAGTTATTCGGTTATATTGAATGTACATTTCTCTTCTTGTGTTATTTAAGTCACATTTTCTCTTTGTTTGTATTATAGTTTATCCTGGATCTTGGTGGATAATGTCAGTGAAGTTTCTGATAAATTGTTCATCTTCTAGATCAATCTCCTCGATGAGGAAATTATGATAAGAAATTATCCACTTTTAATCCTCAACGAACAAACTGTCCTAAAATAGAACCAGTTCGTCGAAAACTTTATTGATATTATCCATCGAGATCCAGGATACACCACAACACAACCAGAGACAAAATTTAGCTTAAATATCACAACACAACAGATATCCATTTTATATAACCCAATAACATCACTTGTAGAATTAGCTGCTGGTGAACCTTCTGGGATGTGAGGTCGTGATCCAAGAAACTCTTCTCTTCCTGATGTTTCGTCCAGGACTGCGATGGACATCCTCTGAGGCGCTCCTCCGATGAGTCTTGCCGATTGACCGATCGGACGTCTTAGAGCGACATAAGTACTGTAAGAAAGGGGGTGTGGTCAAAGTAAGTCGTGATGAGCAGAGATAATCCTTGTCAGAGGTAAAGCATAACTATCGATTATCGTCTTACCAAAGATAAAACTTTCTACCGATTTTGCAGAGCCACTGTCCATATGTCGCTAAGTTTCATTGCCTCCTCTTTCCTATTAAAATTATTCTGATGCTTATAAATTTCAAGGACTTTTCTACATAGTAGTGGATAATAATTTGACGTTGAAGATAAAATGGCTCTGAGCACTATGGGACTTAACTGCTGAGGTCATCAGTCCCCCAGAACTTAGAACCACTTAAACCTAACTAGCCTAAGGACATCACACACATCCATGCCCGAGGCAGGATTCGAACCTGCGACAGTAGCGGTCGCGAGGTTCCAGACCGTTGAAGATAAAATTTCTGTTTCAGAAAACTTTACTGTGTGGTTTCCTGACTGAAGAGCATCTCCCGCTACAACTAATTTCTCTATTTTTCCTAATCGGCAAAGACTTCTGTGCTCTTTTAGCCGCCTATTTACGCTCCTTTTGGTACTTCCAATTTAAACTTTACCACGTGTACATGGAATTTTGTAAACACCACAAGTCGACAGAGGAGGGCGTTTATCCTTCACAGATCGGAGTACTTATTCTCTTTGTTGGTCTAAAGACCGGTCTGATATGTTTCTGTAAAATCGTGCCGATCTGATGGGTTACTTTTTTAGTAAAAGGGAGATAAACTGTATTTTTCGCTATCAGGAGTGGCCGAGCGGATCTAGGCGGTACATTCTGGAACCACACGACCGCTACGTCGCAGGTTCGAATCCTGCCTCGGGCAGTGATGTGTGAGATGTCCTTAGGTTAGTTAGGTTTAAGTAGTTCTAAGTTCTAGGGGACTGATGACCTCAGAAGTTAAGTCCCATAGTGCTCAGAGCCATTGGAACCATTCTTTTGTATTTTTCCATCGTTGTGGTTCATCCTTTTCTTTCGGTCTTCTGTCCCTTGGTCGGAAAATCCTCTTTACCTCTTTCTCTGAGTAGCCATTTTTCTCATAGGCTGTTTCAGACGTTTTATTTAAGCGTCCAGGTGTTCCGATGTGCATATCCGTTCGTATGATTTTCTATTTGCATGGTGAACTGGATTTTAGGATTAATTATATTTAGATGCTGAAAGAATGCGTCCAAAGCCTTTCTACCGTGGGACCAAACCACAAATGTGTCGTCTACAAATCAGTAACAGCGATATGGTTTCTTATTTGCTTTGTGCAGAGCCGATTGTTCAAATTTCTCCATACAGAAATTAACGACCACCGTATGAAGATGATATACACAGTGATAAAACAAAGCAGTACGCTTTACCAGACATATCGACCCTTAGACAATGTGTCTAAAAGCGTATTTTAAATACGACAGTATGCCAACTTAGACACTGTGTAACACTTAAAACACTTGATAATGGCACTCTGAAGCCGAAATCATGATCGTGTAAATGTAACAATGCAAATAAAAAAGTCTAATGACGGTACTGACCTTAAAGTGAAACAAAAGAGTTTCTCGGGCCAGGACCTCACATCCCGAAAGGTTTACGAGCAGCTCTGTCATCCGGTCGTGAAAGCCTTCATTCTATGCTTGCTGAGTTGTCAACAAGCAGATGTAATCATACAACATTGCTGACCATCTGACGTAATTGCTGTCACGAAATTTCTACTGGAAATTAATTTTGTTTTTGACCCTTATCAATGAAATGTCAGAACATAACACACAACTGATTACTACTAGAACAACAATTAAAGGATATAACCAGTAACAAATGGACAGCGAAAGAGACATCATATTGCACCGAAGTCAAGACTTGGAAATGTATGTAAAATCATAATATTCTGGAGTAGCTTGCATGTAATAAATGGGTACCAAAATTTATCAGATGTTCTAATACAGATAACCCGATGATGGCTATATAGCCGAAATAGGCCTATACTTCGAATAAAAATAATATTCATAGCAGCGTAACTGGTTATATTGATATTATTACGCAACAGGCTTAGAAGATTAGAAATGACTTACGTGACATATGGACACATACAGGATGGGTGAGAAGTCCCTGTATTCCTGTAACTCGTATTCAGTATCAAACGTTATCATGCATGTAGGTAGCTACGGTACTTCTTACTGGTGGTTGGAATCCATTTTTGGAATTCTTGTTAATAAGTTTCCGCAGCTGCAGGTCGAGTATTAATTTGTAACGAAGGCAGATGTGAAAAGACAGCACACAGGGCAGACAATGAGATAGATTTTAGGAGCGTTCCAGACAATATTTAATAGGCACCATCGGGAAAGGCAACACATCTGGATTTGAAAAGAAGTGGTTTTACTTTTGGCTGTGTTGAAGACGAGCCCCGGAGTGGAAGGAAGAAGACACGAGAGGGCACATGTGCCAGAGTCTCTAATTGAGCAGTCACCTATGAAGTCAACACCTAAATAAACGTGCTACAGAACTCGGTACACCGATGCCATCAATGTGAGATCACACGCAAAAAGACCTTAACGTCAGACCTCTCCGACCTACGATCGTAAATGAGATATCGAATACAGAGCGGAATGAGCGCGTTTTGTTAGCATATCGTGCTTATTTAACGCAATTTCAAAAAGCGGGGAACCATACCATGTTTATATTTTCAGAGGAATGTATCATTTATCGCAACTGACGTGTTAGAAATATTGTCGTTTGGGCGAAAGATAATCCTCTTTGCAAAGTCGAGTTAGGAAGCAACGCATCTCATGTAATGACAGGAGCAGCGATGACATCACAACATTTGCTTGGACCGTACTTTTTTAAAGGTACTGTGATTGGCGCAAAGTACTGACACAAGTTACAAGCATGGTCAATACCTCATCTTGAGGAAATGGGTCTCTCAGAACGCATATGGTCGCAGCAAGACGGAGCGCCTCCTCACTACCCTCCTAACTTCCTAAATGGACACTTTCCAGGACGGCGAAGAGTGGTTCATCAGCAACACCGGCGCCCTTGAAATACCCACCAGGAATACCTAACCTCAACTGAGCAGACATTATCTGGAGTCATTAAGGAGCATGTATCTGCACGTCGTTAAGCTACAAACGAAGAAATGCGCGAACTTGTTGAGGATGCATTTTGCACTATAACACTGGACATGATCAAAAATATGTCAAGAACAACATGGAGGTGCATGGAAAAGCGTTTACAGCATTATGGGGTACATTCCGATATACTGAACACTTAATACGTAAGGAAGGATTTGTGTTTAAAAAAAATCAGTCAGCATTCGATGCTAGTGTGTATGAAGACTTCTCGCCTACCATGTATACACCTGATTGTCTGTTGTTTTTCGCCATACAGCTTGAGGTGTAGCGTCTTGCTTCATGCCATTTGAGATCAGAGAACGGTGAACTGAAGTGCAGTACGAGTCACGCTCTGGACAAGTGGTGTCAGATGCTAGAGTGTATGTAGTTTCTATGCAATGTGGTAGAGATCACTAGCTGACGGACACTGAGCTGCAGTCGAAATACTATCATTTTCATTTGTAGTTCTGTTTGTTTAATTCCCTAATTGTCTGTTAGTTACCATTGTAATTGTGTTTAGTTTGAGAGTGAATTAAGGTATGAATGTGAAATAATGTTTTATGTAAGGTTTTTATACTATACATTGAGGTAACTGGTCTCTTGAGGAATGTTCGAGAATAACGTGTGTGTCAGTCATTCGTACCGGGGAGTTTGTTATTAACTATTTGTTCGGTTCATGGTATTGGGGAAATGAGATCATGATTTCGGTAAATTGGTGATGTTAAGACGGAGTTCATTTTAGATTTGTGGGTTTTCAAAATTTATTTATGTTAATTTACTATTGTATGGCAACGGCCTTGCCGCAGTGCATACACCGGTTCCCGTGAGATCACCGAAGTTAAGCGCTGTCGGGCGTGGTCGCCACTTGGATGGGTGACCATCCAGGCCGCCATGCGCTGCTGCCATTTTTTGGTGTGCACTCAGCCTCGTGATGCCAATTGAGGAGCTAGTCGACCGAATAGTAGCGGCTACGGTCAAGAATACCATCATAACGACCGGGAGAGCGGTGTGCTGACCCCACGCACCTCCTATCTTTATCCTCCACTGGGGATGACACGGCGGTCGATGGTCCCGGTAGGCCACTCGTGACCTGAAGACGGAGTGCTTTAATTTACTATTGTGATGCAGTGGCTAATTTTGGTTTGTTCTGTATACATGCGCGGGATTTAGCGCATTTGTTGCTGCTTTCCGACTGGCTGTGATGTTTCTCTGGTAATCAGAAATTAGGATATTGGCGCGTATTTTGGGAACTAGAAACTTTTTTCGTGCAGAGAGATGAGTAGAGTCGGGGCGTGGGTCTCATAGTGGTCGGACTATTGAGAGGTGCTCCGACGAGAATGATGGCGTAAAGAGTGGAAGAGAGTTCGATTTAACCACTGTGTGAAATTGAACTTTTGGTGACATTTTAAATAACTAAATTTCCCATCGTGTGTTCCTTACTCGCGAACGTGCGCATTTTTCTACGTGAGATTGTTCATAGCAACATGTGAGCGAGCTATTCTAAAAGAAACAATCCATTTGTAAATTTTCTGTGAAGGGTACCAATAATTGCGATAAACTGACAACGGTTGTGAATGATGTGTGCGTGTGCACTATTCAGACTTTTACAGCTTAGAGTAACGCTTGGTAGTAACTGCTGTATGCAAGCTTACCGTAATAGAGAGAAATTTTACGCACTTATATACTTTCCACCGACAAAACAAATTTTAGTACGACTTGCGGTTACGAGGAACACACCTGTTGTTGTTGTTTTGGGGAAGGAGACTAGACAGCGAGGTCATCGGTCTCATCGGATTAGGGAAGGACGGGGAAGGAAGGTGGCTGTGCCCTTTGAAAGGAACCATCCCGGCATTTGCCTGGAGCGATTTAGGGAAATCACGGAAAACCTAAATCAAGATGGCCGGACGCGGGATTGAACCGTCGTCCTCCCGAATGCGAGTCCAGTGTCTAACCAGAACACACCTGTTTTTCCTACAGCTTTTTCCTACTGAGAACTACATTTCAGTAAGTTCAAGGGCGGGTGCGTGTGAGAGAAGACATTCACCACAAGGTGAGCGGAACTTTATACGCAGCAGAATCTCAACGCTCCGCCGCAAATTACAAAGAGGTTGTAAAATTTATCTGTGGTATTCATCCGTGTGGCTTAATGATACGTTCAGGAACAAAGTGATGAAATCATTGGCTCGCTGCAGCGCTCATTCTCGCGACCTGGTTGACAAGTTGAGCAGCAGAAATAAGAGAAAAATTGCACTCCATTCTTTTAAAAGTATTCGAAGTCAACTAAATACAGGAAATAAATACCAGCAGGTCGTTTAAGAACATTCACCCCTTCTCATCCACACCACCACCCCTGCTGGCCCTTAGGAATTTTACTCCCACAGTATTTTTATACAAAAGGAGAGTTCCGTATATACCACATTTGGCTGAAATTTCTTCGGTAAACCCTGAGTTATGCTTCAATGTCACCAGATTCTCATTCCCATCCCTATGGTACGTAGATGGTTCTTAACCACACTGCGCTTCTTTCCAGATAGCAAGTGAAGGTGTATCAAGTATGGTTGAAGTCTATGTGGAAGATTAGGAGGAGATGTTGACCATACATACATACTCTGACGGAAAATAATCGCAACACCAAAAAATTATTAATATAGAGTAATACAGTCTCGGGAATTCATTTTTCTTCATGACATATTTAAGTGATTAACATTACAAGATCACAGGTTAATTTAGGAGGGAATTAAGCCATTGCAAGTGTGAAATGCTGGTACATTAACAGGCAGTGTAACCACCAGAATGTTGAACACCTGGTGGGCTCACCACTCTTTATTGAGTTCATGTTTGGTTCAGGTGGCCCCAGCCTTTGCAGCACCTCTTCGTGCTGTATGTCTGTCCTCCTGCTATACTTTTTTCCCTCCCTTGCGGAACATGTATTGGGTATTTTCGAGTATGCGTTCTACTGCTTCGGTAGCCCGGCATCGGAACAGCCCCTCATCTGCTTTTCCTTCTTTTATTGTTATCCTCCTTCTCCCCTTCCTCCGCTTCGGTGTTTGAGGTCTGTTCTAGTTTCTTCTTCCTCCCTCTGCGCTCTTGAGGGCCGGCTCACGCGTTCGACACGTAACAGGCGACTGGGTAAGGTGTAACCCGCAGCCCCAGGTCGACAAGTAGAGTTTGCACTTATTTCTTGGTGCAGGCAAGGCCCAGGGAAGGATGACTGCTTAAACTGTTACCTTCCTCGACAGGTAGAGTTTGCACTTATCTCTTGGTACAGGCAAGGTGCAAGGAGGGATGACTGCCTGAACTGTTACATTCCCAACTGCCAACTGGTTCCTCTGTCTGGAGTTCTCGAGGTGTGACTTGAGGCGTGAACAGTCGTCTGAGGCAGGTGCGCGCCCCTCAGAGAGGGGACCCCAAGCGGAAGGTGCGCGCCGTCGAAGACGCTGGCAATCAACAAGACGGAATATTTTTCGCAATGAGCCAGTCATCTTCAACTCAGTCTACGTCCACTTACCGCAATCGGGATGAGGCAAAAGATTCAACGATCTCCAAGTTGCAACTCGGTTCCTTGTGGTGTCACTTGCCGACGTAGATCAGACTTTTGCTACAGTTAATCCATTTATTAGTCATAAAGGCGTTGATGCAAGTGCAGGTCCTGTGAAATCCTGCTCTCACTTACATGATGGCACTTTGCTTCTGGAGATAAATTGTGATCTTCCATCCCAACAACTGCATACACCTTCGCTCCTCCATGGCTATCCTGTTTGTGTGGGGGCCGATCTTAGTTTGGATTCTTCGCCTGGTGTTATTCACACTCGGCCGCTTAATGCCTGACTGAGACAGAAATCAAACTCTACCTGTCTCATCAGGAAGTCACCGTCACCCATTGGGTAATAAAAAAGGCTGACGCAAACTTCGTGCTCACACGCACTCTCTTTCTCATATTCGATCGACTGGTGCTTCCAACGTAACTTAAGGCAGGCTAAGAAGTCATCATGGTCCGACCGTATATTCCAAACTCAATGCATTGCTATCAGTGTCAACGTTATAACCACAGTCCCACGACCTGTTAAAACACGCCCAAATGTGTTACCTGCGGTAGATACGCTCATGAGGGGGATTGCCTGCCCCTTCTCCCTGCTGCATTACTTGTTGATGACGACCATGCCGCTTCATCCCATGAGTGTCCCGTGTATCTCGTTGAGCAGCCCATCAGGAGACCAGGGTGAAGGAAAACGATGTTCTCCATGCCCGATTCGAAGATCCTCTTCAACTGTGTCGCCGAGTGGTACCCACAACAGACCGACTTCTTTTTCGCTGGTACGCACTGCCTACCATTTTTCTGCCCTGGAGTCCGCAGGCCAAGTGAGAAAGAATGCTGACGCCTCCGTCAATTACATAGAACAAGATCCTCCAGTCTCTGCGCCCTGTAGCAGTGAGTCTTAAAAGGCTGGCACTTGGCAGCCTCCAAGACGATCGCCCTTTAATTGTTCCCTCCTCCCCATTCCATGTGGCGACTTTTCCTCAATTGAATGTTCATCGCATTAGGTCCAAAAACATGGAATTATGGCTGTTCTTGGAGTTGCAGCGTCCAGTTGTTTTCTGTGACCACTTTGACCTCTAGAATTTCCTTCCAGACCACTAATCCCTTCCCCACAAGGACGGCATTCCATCTCTTGGATGAGTCATGCTGCTCATTCGGGATCTACATCTACGTCTGCACTTACACTCCGCAAGCCACCCAACGGCGTGTGGCAGTGAGCACTTTACGTGCCACTGTCATTGCCTCCCTTTCCTGTTCCAGTCGCGTATAGTTCGCGGGAAGAACGACTGCCGGAAAGCCTCCGTGCGCGCTCGAATCTCTCTTAATTCTACATTCGTGATCTCTTCGGGAGGTATAAGTAAGGGGAAGCAATATATTCGATATCTCATCCACAAACGCACCCTCTAGAAACCTGGACAGCAAGCTACACCGCGATGCAGGGCGCCTCTCTTGCAGAGTCTGCCACTTCAGGTTGCTAAACATCTCCGTAACGCTATCACGGTTACCAAATAACCCTGTGACGAAACGCACCACTCTTCTTTGAATCTTCTCTATCTCCTCTGTCAACCCGACTTGGTACGGATCCCACACTGATGAGCAATACTCAAGTATAGGTCGAACGAGTGTTTTGTAAGCCACCTCCTTTGTTGATGCACTACATTTTCTAAGGACTCTCCCAATGAATCTCAACCCGGCACCCGCCTTACCAACAATTAATTTTATATGATCATTCCACTTCAAATCGTTCCGTACGCATACTCCCAGATATTTTACAGAAGTAACTGCTACTAGTATTTGTTCCGCTATCATATAATCATACAACAAAGGGTCCTTCTTTCTATGTATTCGCAATACATTACATTTGTCTATGTTAAGGGTCAGTTGCCACTCCCTGCACCAAGTGCCTATCCGCTGCAGATCTTCCTGCATTTCGCTGCAATTTTCTAATGCTGCAACTTCTCTGTATACTACAGCATCATCCGCGAAGAGCCCCATGGAACTTCCGACAATACCTACTAGGTCATTTATATATATTGTAAAAAGCAATGGTCCCATAACACTCCCCTGTGGCACGCCAGAGGTTACTTTAACGTCTGTAGACGTTTTTCCATTGGGAACAACATGCTGTGTTCTGTTTGCTAAGAACTCTTCAATCCAGCCACACAGGTGGTCAGATATTCCGTAGGCTCTTACTTTGTTTATCAGGCGACTGTGCGGAACTGTACCGAACGCCTTCCGAAAGTCAAGGAAAATGGTATCTACCTGGAAGCCTGTATCTAATATTTTCTGGGTCTCATGAACAAATAAAGCGAGTTGGGACTCACACAATCGCTGTTTCCGGAATCCACGTTGATTCCTGCAGAGTAGATTCTGGGTTTCCAGAAATGACATGATACGCGAGCCAAAAACATGTTCTAAAGTTCTACAACAGATGTCCATGGCCAGACCATCTCATTGAACACCTGCCTGCAAGCTGTTGCAATTCGCATTTTCCATCCATTTCTCATTATACCGACGTACTAAGGAATGACGAGATACGGTTGAAGTTCTCTAAGGCTATAGATCAACAAGGAATAGCTCAGTAGGCAGTACAGTTGAAGAGGAATGAACATTTCTAAAAAGGGCCATAACAGAAGTTGGGAAGCAAAACATAGTACTAAGATGGCAACTGCGAAGAAACCATGGGCAACAAAAGAAACACTTCAATTGGTCGATGAAAGGAGGAAGTACAAAAATATTCTGGGAAACTCAGGAATACTGAAATACGAAGTACAAGTCGCTGAGAAATGAAATAAATAGGAAGTGCAGGGAAGCTAAGAAGAAATGGCTGTAGAAAAAATGCGAAGATATTGAAAAAGAAATGATTATCGGAAGGACAGACTCAGCATCCAGAAAGCCAAAACAACCTTTGGTGATATTAAAACCAAGGGTGACAACATTAAGATTTTAACGGGAATTCCACTGTTAAATGCAGAGGAGAGAGCGGATAGGTGGAAAGAATACATTGAAAGCCTCTATGAGGGGGAAGATTTGTCTGATGTGATAGAAGAAGAAACAGGAATCGATTTAGAAGAGATACGAAATCCAGCATTAGAATCAGAATTTAACAGAGCTTTGGAGGACTTAAGATCATATAAAGCAGAAGGGATCGATAACTTTCCATCAGAAATTCTGAAATAATTGGGAGAAGTGGAAACAATACGACTATTCTCGTTGGTGTGTAGAATGTATGAGTCTGGCGACATACCATCCGACTTTTGGGAAAGCATCATCCACACAATTCCGAAGATGGCAAGAATTGACAAGTGCGAGAATTATCGCATACTCAGCTTAACAGTTCATGCATCCAAGTTGCTTACAAGAATAATATACAGAAGAATGGAAAAGAAAATTGAGGATGAGCTAGATGACGATCACTTTGGCTTTAGGGAAGGTAAAGGCGCGAAGAGGCAATTCTCACGTTGCGGTTAATAAAGGAAGTAAGACTAAAGAAAAATCAAGACACGTTCATAGGATTTGTCGACCCATGAAAAGCGTTCGACAATGTACAATTCTGCAAGATGTTCGAAATTCCGAAAAAATTTGGAGTAAGCTATAGGGAGAAACGTGTCATATACACTATGTGCAACAGCCAAGAGGGAATAATAGAAGTGGACTACCAACAACGAAGTGCTCGCATTAAAAAGGGTGTAAGACAAGGATGTAGCCTTTCGCCCATACTGTTCAATATGTACATTGAAGAAGCAATGATGGAAATAAAAGTTCAGGAGTGGAATTAAAACTCAAGGAGAAAGGACATCAATGATAAGATTCGCTGATGACATTGCTATCCTGAGTGAAAGTGAAGAAGAATTACATGATCTGTTGAACGGAACGACTACTCTAATGAGTAAATAGTATGGATTGAGAGTAAATCGAAGAAAGACGAAGGTAATGAGAAGTAGTAGAAATCAGAAGAGCGAGAAAATTAACATCAGGATTGATGGTCACGAAGTAGATGAAGTTAAGAAATTCTGCTACCTAGGAAGTAAAATTATTAATGACGGACGGAGCATGGAGGACATCAAAAGGAGACTAGCAACGGCAAATAAAGGCATTCCTGGCCAAGACAAGTCTACTAATATCAAATACCGGCCTCAATTTGAGAAATAAATTTCAGAGAATGTACATCTGGAGTATAGCATTGTATGGTAGTGAAACATGGACTGTGGGAACACCGGAACAGAAGAGAATCGAAGAATTTGCAATGAAGTGCTACAGACGAATGTTGAAAACTAGGTGGACTGATAAGGTAAGGAATGAGGAGGTTCTGCGCAGAATCGGAGAGGAAAGGAGCATGTGGGAAACACTGATAAGGAGAACTGACAGAATGATAGGACATCTGTTAAGACATGAGGGAATGACTTCCATAGTACAAGAGGGAGCTGTAGAAAGCACGAACTTTAGAGGAAGACAGAGATTGGGAATACATCCAGCAAATAATTGAGGACGTAGATTGCAAGATTCAAACGAGTCAGAAGACTGGTGACAAAAAAAAGAAGTCTACATCCCTTCGTTACGCGCTGTCTCCAGGGCACACTGATTCGTGTTTATTAGTCAGTTCCACCACCCATTTTTGTTGTTTACGCCCACCATCCCCTTTGGGGCTTGGACCATTGCGTGATCGATAGGTCGTGCGACAGTGTCTAGCAGAACTTCTTTGTTTAGGACGGCATACTTCGCGTGGTGGTTGGAGGCGTATGGGCAGTGGTAGTGAGACCGGGAAGGCCAAATGGTTAGCTTGGAGTAAGGTAGTGGAGTTGTACCCAGACAGGGAGACGAGTAGTGTGCCGGATGTTGGTGGACGGTAGAAGTGTGGTAGTCAAATCACCGGCTCTGAGCATAGCAGCCTTACCAGGAAGAGCCCCTCAGTTGGGTTCCTGGAATGCGAACCTTTATTATCTCTGCTCCAGCTGGCTGCAAACCAGTGGAAGTGTTAGCTGTGTACAGAGGGAACGAGCATCTTGTGTGCTTCAGCGACTGACTGGACTTGGAGCCAGACATTGGACTGCCGCTGTATTGACGTTGTTGGTGGCCCGATGCTGTCCTTTCTGGACCGTTTCATGGATATATCTGGTGGGCTTCTGATTTGGTTTATCGGATGCGAGTGAGCCAAGCATCGGCAGTAACCATATCCATAATAGCCATTTTCTGTACCAGAACTGTGACTTTTTAGTTCAGTATTTTCTAGTACATCTATATTTATACTCCGCAAGCCACCCAACGGTGTTCCAGTCGCGTATGGTTCGCGGGAAGAAAGACTGACTGAAAGCCTCCGTGCGCGCTCGAATCTCTCTAATTTTAGATCCGTGATCTCCTCGGGAGGTATAATTAGGGGGAAGCAATATATTCGATACCTCATCCAGAAACGCACCCTCTCGAAACCTGGACAGCAAGCTACACCGCGATGCGGAGCGCCTCTCTTGCAGAGTCTGCCACTTGAGTTTGCTAAACATCTCCGTAACGCTATCACGGTTACCAAATAACCCTGTGACGAAACGCGCCGCCCTTCTTTGGATCTTCTCTATCTCCTCCGTCAGACCGATCTGGTATGGATCCCACACTGATGAGCAGTACTCAAGTATAGGTCGAACGAGTGTTTTGTAAGCCACCTCCTTTGTTGATGGACTACATTTTCTAAGGACTCTCCCAATGAATCTCAACCTGGTACCTGCCTTACCAACAATTAATTTTATATGATCATTCCACTTTAAATCGTTCTGCACGCATACTGCCAGATATTTTACAGAAGTAACTGCGACCAGTGTTTGTTCCGCTATCATACAATCATACAATAAAGGATCCTTATTTCTATGTATTTGCAATACACTACATTTGATTATGTTAAGGGTCAGTTGCCACTCCCTGCACCAAGTGCCTATCCGCTGCAGATCTTCCTGCATTTCGCTGCAATTTTCTAATGCTGCAACTTCTCTGTATACTACAGCATCATCCGCGAAAAGCCCCATGGAACTTCCGACACTACCTACTAGGTCATTTATATATATTGTGAAAAGCAGTGGTCCTATAAGACTCCCTTGTGGCACGCCAGAGGTTAATTTAACGTCTTACTTTATCAGGCGACTGTGCGGAACTGTATCGAACGCCTTCCGGAAGTCAAGGAAAATAGCATCTACCTGGGAGCCTGTATCTGGGTGTCATGAACAAATAAAGCGAGTTGGGTCTCACACAATCGCTGTTTCCGGAATCCATGTTGATTCCTACAGAGTAGATTCTGGGATTCCAAAAAACGACATGATACGCGAGCAAAAAACATGTTCTAAAATTCTACAACAGATCGACGTCAGAGACATAGGTCTATAGTTTGGTGCATATGCTCGACGACCCTTCTTGAAGACTGGGACTACCTGTGCTCTTTTCCAATCATTTGGAACCTTCCGTTCCTCTAGAGACTTGCGGTGCACGGCTGTTAGAAGGGGGCAAGTTCTTTCGCGTACTCTGTGTATTATCGAACTGGTATCCCGTCAGGTCCAGTGGACTTTCCTCTGTTGAGTGATTTCAGTTGCTTTTCTATTCCTTGGACACTTATTTCGATGTCAGCCATTTTTTCGTTTGTGCGAGGATTTAGAGAAGGAACTGCAGTGCGGTCTTCCTCTGTGAAACAGCTTTGGAAAAAGGTGTTTAGTATTTCAGCTTTACGCGTGTCATCCTCTGTTTCAATGCCGTCTTCATCCCAGAGTGTCTGGATATGCTGTTTCGAGCCACTTACTGATTTAACGTACGACCAGAACTTCCTAGGATTTTCTGTTAAGTCGGTACATAGAATTTTACTTTCGAATTCACTGAACGCTTCACGCATAGCCCTCCTTACGGTAACTTTGACATCGTTTAGCTTCTGTTTGTCTGAGAGGTTTTGGCTGCGTTTACACTTGGAGTGAAGCTCTCTTTGCTTTCGCAGTAGTTTCCTAACTTTGTTGTTGTACCACGGTGGGTTTTTCCCGTCCCTCACAGTTTTACTCGGCACGTACCTGTCTAAAACGCATTTTACGATTGCCTTGAACTGTTTCCATAAACACTCAACATTGTCAGTGTCGGAACAGAAATTTTCGTTTTGATCTGTTAGGTAGTCTGAATCCGCCTTCTATTACTCTTGCTAAACAGGTAAACCTTCCTTGAATTAAAATGTCTCGGTGTACATGCCGCGTCAATTCAGGATAAAACTCGAAGCTTTCGACCACTACCTCCATGGTCGTCGTCAGGGCTAAAACTGACTGTCGTGAACTAGCGAGGTTCCCACTTTTATATGCCAAGGACGGCTTCTGATTGGCTGGAATACGTCATAGCAACAGCGATATGGCGCGTAGTGAAGTGGCGCCCTCTACTTCCATAGATGTAGTTTCTATCCTGCGTTGCTTGCAGCGCCATCCCTTGAATCAGGAGGTAAAGTGCGGGAAGTTTTTCTCTGCGATTTTTCTTTATCCAGTGCACTCTTCCAAGTGTTGCTCAGTGCATAGCCGTTGTCTCTGTTAAAGTTATTATCGCTAAGTCTAATTTCGAGTGCTTCCCGGATCACAGAGTCCCAGTAATTCGATGCGTGGGCTATTACTCTGGTTTCTTCAAATAAAATCTTATGCTTGTTAAGCAGACTGTGTTGAGCCACCGCTGATTTTTCCAAATACCTGTATTTTAGGTGGCGCTGGTGATCGATGCAGCGGTCGGCAACGGTTCTTACAGACTGGCCCACGTAATTCTTGCCGCATTCGCAAGGAATAGTATAAATTCCCGGCACTCTTAAGCCGAGACTATCTTTGCTGATCTCAACATTTCCTTAATTTTCATAGGTGGTCGGAAAACTGGTTTTATTCCTTGCCTCTTCAGGACTCTGGCTATCTTGCTCGTTGTAGCACCACAAAAAGGAAGCCGCGCTATGTGTTGGTCCTCTTCCTGTATATGGCTGGCATCGTGTCTTACTTTCGTGGACAATACTGATTAAATTTCACCGGCAGAATAACCATTGCCGGCCGCGGTGGTCGCGCGGTTCTAGGCGCGCAGTCCGGAACCGCGCGACTGCTACGGTCGCAGGTTCGAATCCTGCCTCGGGCATGGATGTGTGTGATGTCCTTAGGTTAGGTAGGTTTAAGTAGTTCTAAGTTCTAGGGGACTGATGACCACAGCTGTTAAGTCCCATAGTGCTCAGAGCCATTTTTTGAAGAATAACCATTCCTCTCGAAAACAGTCGTCAAATGGTTAATCTCGAGACCGAGGTGGTCCTTGTCGGAAATAGTCCTGGCTCTGTGTACTAAAGTATTCAGCATAGCTCTCTTCTGAGACGGAGGATGGAAGCTGTGGCTATGCAGAATAAATCTGTATGGGTTGGCTTCCTGTACACAGAATGGCCCAGTCGTCCATCCGGCTTTCGCTCTACCAACACATCTAAAAAAGGTAACTTCCCTTCCTTCTCTACCTCCAATGTAAATTTTATGTTTGGATGTACACCATTTAAATGTTCGACGAACTGCTGCAGCGTGTCGCTGCCGTGTGGCCAGATTAAAAAAGTATCGTCGACGTATCTGTAGAAGCATGATGGGCGGAGGTGAGCACTGCTCAACGCTCGTTCTTCAAATTCCTCCAAATACAGGTATTTGGAAAAATCAGCGGTGGCTGAACACAGCCTGCTTAACAAGCATAAGATTTTATTTGAAGAAACCAGGGTAATAGCCCACGCATCGAATTACTGGGACTCTGTGATCCGGGAAGCACTCGAAATTAGACTTAGCGATAATAACTTTAACAGAGACAACGGCTATGCACTGAGCAACACTTGGAAGAGTGCACTGGATAAAGAAAAATCGCAGAGAAAAACTTCCCGCACTTTACCTCCTGATTCAAGGGATGGCGCTGCAAGCAACGCAGGATAGAAACTACATCTATGGAAGTAGAGGGCGCCACTTCACTACGCGCCATATCGCTGTTGCTATGACGTATTCCAGCCAATCAGAAGCCGTCCTTGGCATATAAAAGTGGGAACCTCGCTAGTTCACGACAGTCAGTTTTAGCCCTGACGACGACCATGGAGGTAGTGGTCGAAAGCTTGGAGTTTTATCCTGAATTGAAGCGGCATATACACCGAGACATTTTTATTCAAGAAATACGGCGCGAAAGACTTCGTAGCCAGGTAAACCTTCCTCCCTTTTTTTATATTCCTAGTAACTTCCATATTCAGGGATGCTGCAACGGCCTTATGATCACTGATTCCCTGTTATGCACTTAAAGAGTCGAAAAGTTCGGGTCTGTTATCAGTAGGTCCAAGATGTTATCTCCACGAGTCGGTTCTCTGTTTAATTGCTCGAGGTAATTTTCGGATAGTGCACTCAGTATAATGTCCTTCTAGATTCACGTCAGTTTCCTTATCAGACTTCTGGTTATTGATCGCACTTCTTTCTTTAGGCATGAAAGTTAAGTGTGCACTCACATCAAATTACCGAATGTTTTTTCTTCATTTAATGCTCAATTAAAAAAAAAATGGTACAAATGGCTCTGAGCACTATGGGACTTAACATCTGTGGTCATCAGTCCCCTAGAACTTAGAACTACTTAAACGTAACTAACCTAAGGACATCACACACATCTATGCCCGAGGCAGGATTCGAACCTGCGACCGTAGCAGACGCGCGGTTCCGGTCCATTCTAAGTGTTATTTGTGAAGTTCAGTCTCAGCTTCCCAAATGGACACTGTTAAGGCGTCGGATTTGTGGTGGGACACATTTATATATTAAATGGGTTCATTTCATGTGTCATGCCCTGCATAAACTATTAATGGAGTGCACTGTGTCATTTCCTGTCTTATTGGGTTTTTATACTACCAATTTTAACTGTTTTTTAATTGTTTGTAGGTGTGGGAATAGGCGGACGAAACCGTTACCACCCCAATATTGATATAAAATCGATATCAATATAATTAACTGATTAGTTTATTACCCCTGACGACATCATCCCCAGCCAGTACAAGGAACCCCGCCCCCTTCCCCTTTCCCCTTCGCCTCTCCCTGAGAACCTGCCCTACTGGTTGGAATTTCGAATTTTAGCGGGAATTTCAAAATGGTGGGAATTTCTTTGTCCCAAGGCTTTGCTGAACGTCCAACCCCACCTCCCATCTGGGAATTTGTGGGAAATTCAAACTATCAGATACCATTTCCGGGACTCTAACCCCAGTACTCCTGGACGGAAAGCCCAAGTGCACCCCATACACAGGGAAACTCTCCAGCTGCAGGTGAGTAAGGTTAGATTACTTCATTAATTTAGAGTGGGAAAATGAAGTACAGATCCATCCTATTACGTAATTAATCATAAAGATCAGTCATAATTATACAACTATATGCAGAGTGCTCACCAAGGAGCGCTTAAAATCGCAATATAGCTCAAAAATTGACGATGTCATAAAACTGCTGTTATCCTGCTGGCAAAAAAATTCACAATACCTCTCGAAGCTATTGGCAGATATACTCAAAATAAACCCTACGTAGAACGATCCCTTTACTCTATTCTAAGTGTGAACTGCGAGGAGAAAAGCTGGAGTGGAAGATATTATCTTTATTTTTGGTGGGAAATGTGTTCAGCTAACGAGATATTGGGGTCTGAGACGGAGAGATTTAATACGTGTGCTGCCTGTTAGCATACAGCTCAGGACTGTTTCTATAGCCTCCTATCTGAGGAATAGATGGAAGTGATAATGGACGAGCGTAGGGGGAATACTTTTCAGCAAATAATAGTGATGCAGTAGGGTGAACTGACGATGCGTTTTACAACTCATAGGGACTATTACCTGTGGTAGAGCTGTTGTGTATCTAAAACAGTCAGTCAGGCCACAGTGCAGGTGATGACTTCAATCGCCCACAGCCATTCCTTTTACTGACCATGTAAGTGTCTCACTGTCTGACGTACGTCGAAATTCGTTACAGATGCCTCCCGCTGCATTGCTGTAATTAGAACAGTGAAGCATTTTCCATCAGTTGTGGTATCGTGCCTTGGTCTTCCCACACTCAATGATGGTTTGTCTTTTTACCCCTTGCCCGCATCTCGTGGTCGTGCGGTAGCGTTCTCGCTTCCCACGCCCGGGTTCCCGGGTTCGATTCCCGGCGGGGTCAGGGATTTTCTCTGCCTCGTGATGGCTGGGTGTTGTGTGATGTCCCTAGGTTAGTTAGGTTTAAGTAGTTTGAACCATCTGAAACAAAATAAAGTACGCTAACCTAACCTTCCACTCATACAGGAGTATAATAGGGTTTACTTCGGCTTTCCACCCAGAACGATCAGGCTTCGAGTCCCGGAAAGCGCTTCTGATAGTTTGAATTTCCCACCAATTCCCATGTAGGGGTGCAGTGGGATATCAGCATAGCCTTGGGATAAAGAAATTAGTTCCATTTTGAAATTCCCACCATTTTTTGAATTCCCCACCGAAATTCGACCAAAATTTGGAATTCCTGCCAATAGGGCGTATGGGGGGAGGGGGATTACAGGGGAGGGGGAGTTCGAAAGTAAGGGAGGAGGAGGGGACGTCGATCCATCCTACCAGATGGGGAAAACCTATTACATAATTTGAGGGTAATTAATTGATCAACTGGGGTGGTACGGCTTTGCCCCAGTAATGGTGGGGCCTCTTTATCTTAATTATTAAGTCTCACTCAGTGAGTACTTTATTTTGCAATTGTTATTACTATATTATACGTTGCTGTGATGTTAAATAAAATGTTATGTTGTATCTGCTATTAGTCTGGGGTTCATGAAGCAACCAAATGCGTTTGCTTGGGATTTAGTGCTCCGCTCCACGTGGCGGTTACTTCTTTAGTCCTCACCCACGTGGCGAGAGTAAGTACAGTATGTGGTTGGCAGTCAAACTTCCTGCCCGGTGAATGTATGTGGAACTGTGTTTAGATTTTAGCCGCCTTACAAGTTTCATTGATTTGAATCCGTCAGTTCACTGAAAAATTACTTACTTGTTTTCTTTTTGCTGTAATTTTGCCTATCCCTTTCTTATTGCTGTAATTTTGACTGTGTACAGCGGCTTTCGGTCTATAGTAGACGCCTGGCCCAATTCCTGTGCTAAATTCTTGTTTCTTTGCTAATTAGTATACCATTTGTGTTTCTTTTGGTGGGAACTGGATGAAATATGCCTGGGTGATAGAGCAAGTGCAGCGTCCGAACATGGAGCCAAGTCAGCGATCGGCAGAACGGGCAGCCACGTTCATGAGATCCTGCACCACTCAATCTCTCTGAGCCCACTATGCCTTGCTAAGAAAGGGCTGTATAGCACGTCGATGTACATATTGGTCATTTAATCATTACGCGCCTACTGCAGCTCTCCTTTAAATTATTTTATTTCATGTAAATTGTTCAAGTGTTAATCAGTCAATTTGCCAATTGCGTGATTACTAACTTTATTTACTTAAATGTGTTACGCAAGTGTGACTCAGAAAACTGAGAGATTATTAATCTTACCTCTTTTATGCATTTTTGATTTTTGAACCGGCCAAGCACCAGGAGATTCGAGATCTGTTAGTTTCATGAAGGTTCTCACTGACTATTTCTACCATTCAGGACGAAATGTTTTACATCAGTTTTGTCTGGTTATTTCTCTTTCGTGTCTTCTGCGTCTTCGCTATCTATCCGTCTAATAATTTTCCTATATGATGCTTATTTGAGGAGTATACTTCCAATTTTGACTGTAAATCATATTCTTTCGAGAAAGAATTTTTGGCTCCTTTATTGTACTGCTTTAACTATTACTCTGTTTCCTATTAATAAATGTGGTACAGTTTTATCCTTGTAAATTATTCTGTTTCTTAGTAATCAACTGTGGTGTCACCGCAAGGCACCACACTTGCTAGGCTGTAGGCTTCAAATCGGTCGCGGTCCGTCACCGACCCGCGAGTCGCCACTGTCGACGCTAGGAGACCGAGCGCCGCCACTCGGCTGGTCTTACGAGACAAGCTAGCGCACTGGCCAGTTCTACAGGCGACTTTAATAGGAATGGTTCACTTGTTATAGCTTCAGAGATCTCATTTGCAGAGACGCTAGTTAGCGTAGCCTTCAGCTAAGTCAGTAACTATGACCTAGCCAGGCGCCACATACAGTTTATGCATTGACAATTGATCTATATGAGTAAAGCAATCAGAATTGTAAAGAAGTATGAGCAGTTCAGTCTACAACTGCACTTTTAAATATTATTGCACAAAGTCAAGATCGACGTTCAACGCTGATGCTAAATTAAAGCTAAGTATTTAATTGTATTCCTGCCTACTAACTTTCTAGTCACCTAAGACGTTCCAGATACATCCCGTCAAGTATAGTTCATTGATCCTCCCGTCAGCCTACGTGATCAACGCGTGCAATTAATGACCACACCTCGTGATCAGACAGAGTCAAATTGCGTGGCTCAGCCGGGTCACCCTTTTTCATGAGGCCCACAGTTCCGCCTCATACATAACATCAGCACCACTTAATGTGAAACTTCTTGGCAGATTAAAACTGTGTGCTGGACCAAGACTCGGACTCGAGACCTTTGCCTTTCTCGGGCAAGTGCTCTACTATCTGCAGATGGTCTGGCACAGTTTTAACCTGCCAGATAGTAAGCACACACTCCGCTGCCGAGTGAAAATCTCATTCTGGAACCACTGAATGTGTTTTTCGAATAGATATTTAACAAATACTGCTTGTGTGTTCTGTTAAAATAAATGGAAAGTTCATAACACGAATGACGTTTATTCTCCCTTTGGCCCTGTCCTTCCTACAACAGACAGCCTGTCGCGTGTATTGTGTACCACCTGTCCGAGAGGTTCCCTCTTGGCTGACCTTCTCAGTCAAATCAACTTCATCTGTCTGAACAATGGAGTTCCCCTGTTCCTTTTAGACCCCACCCACGCCTATTCCCATGTGGACTTTTCATTCTTCACTGCCTAGTTTGCATACCGTCTTGAGTGGTCTGTTCTCTCTGACACGTACCCAAGCGACCATTTCTCGTGTGCTATACGTTTGCTGACTCCTACACAGCATGCGTGTAAACCCAATTGGCAGCTTTCTAAGGCCGACTGGAGGCTTTAATCCCCTCAGGCGACCTTCGACGGGCAACATTTACCCATTTGTGATGGTGACCAGGTAGAGTAGCTTGCCAACGTCATCCTTTCAAGAGCAGAGTGTTCCATACCTCGCATTACTTGTTTATCGCGCCCTGTCCTGGTCCCCTGGTCGAATGAGGCTTGCCGCGACTCGATTAGTGCGCGGAGACGTGCTCTCCGCATTTTTAACCGTCATCCCACGATGGCGAACTGTATTTTTTATGAAGAATTGCGTGCACATTGTCGTTGCATGCTTCGTGATAGCAAACAAGCTAGCAGATTTCCTTTACTATTTCTTTTAACAGTTGCAACCTCCTCTTCCATCGTGTGGAGCAACCTCTGGCTGCTCTCTGGGACCATGGTTGATTTCCCGATTTGCAGCCTGACAATAGGAGATGGCGTCATTGTGGGCCCTATTGCTATCTCAACACCTTGGACCTCAATTTTGCGGAGATTTGGAGCCCCACCCACTATCAGCCCGCCTTCCTCCCTCGGAAACGAGTGTAGGAGGCTCGGGTGATATCCTTATCGTCTCAGAATGCTACAAAACCGCGTTCACTATGCGGAAGCTGGACCATGCTCTCACCTTATACCGACCCCCCACCCCTGGCCGGACGACGTTTACATTCAGGTGTTGCAGCATCTTTCTCTTGGGGGCAAGTACCTTCTCCTTTGTACGTACACATACCTAAGCCCAGTGAGGAGAAACATCTCGTTTCTAGCTGCCGCTCCATTTCACTCACCACCTGTGTTTGCAAGGTGATCGAACTTTTGATTCATAGCCGGCTGGCATGGTGGCTCGAGTCTCGCAGTCTAATAACCAGTGTACAATGTGGCTTTGGTGCTCACCGTTCTGCAGGTAACTGTTTCGTCACTTTGTTAACCCATGCCATGAACGGTTTACTGCGGAAATACTAAACTATGACCGTGTTTTTTGATTTGGAGAAAGCCTATTACACCTACTGGAAGACCCTCCGTTCTCTATACAAGTGGGGTTACCGAGGCTGCCTGTCCAATTTCCCTCAGGAACTTTTACAAGACCGAGTTTTCAAGGTATGTGAGGTTTCCGCCTTGTCAGACATCTTTATCTAGGTGAACGGGGTGCCTCAATGCTCCGTCCTAAGCTTCGTCCTCTTTGCTACAGCCATTAACCCTATTATAGACTGTCTCCTGCCGGGCATCTCTGGCTCCTTTTCGTGACGACTTTGCGTTACGTTGCAGTTCTCCACTGATTTCTCTCCTTGAACGGCGTCTTCAGCGGTTTCTCGATCGTCTTTTCTTGTGGAGCATTAACAATGGCTTTCGCTTTTCCGCTGACAAACACGTTTTATGAATGGGTTCCTCCCACCGTCTTTACATATGGGGTCCGTTGCCCTTCCGACGCCAAAACAACGAAATTCCTGGAGCGGATGCTTGATACGAAACTTTCTTGGTCTTACTACATGTCTTACCTGGCAGCACGCTGTACCCAGCCCCTCAGTGTCCTATATGTCCTAAGCAGTACTTCCTGGGGAGCGTATCAAACCACCCTCTTCCGTTTATACTGGTCCCTTGCCCTTTCGAAAATGGACTAGACGTGTTTCGTTTATTCATCTGCACGTCAGTCCAGCTTACGCCGCCTTAACACAGTCCACCGTCGTGGAGTACGTTTCACCACTGGCACCTTTTACACTAGCCCGGCTGAGACACTAGGCAGAGTCTCGCGGTTCTAGGCGCTCATTCCGGAACCGCGCGACTGCTACGGTCGCAGGTTCGAATCCTGCCTCGGGCATGGATGTGTGTGATGTCCTTAGGTTAGTTAGGTTTAAGTAGTTCTAAGTTCTAGGGGACTGATGACCACAGATGTTAAGTCCCATAGTGCTCAGACCTATTTTTTTTAACACTAGGCAGAAGCTGCCGAACTACCATTCTAATACCGGCGTGATGGCCTTCTCAGCGGATATGTACGCCGTTTGTCTTCCATGCCCGGTCACCCATCATATGCTCCCTTTTTCGATGACTCCCTAGATCGCCAGTACGGAGCGTGCTTTTCTTCTCTGTTACCTCCCGGAGTTCGCTTTCCGCTACTGCTCTGGCAGCGTAACTTCACGCTACGTGCCACATTCCCGATGGGTGTGAACCCTTCACAGCCGCCTTGGCTTCGTGCGACGGCCCGTGTTCAAATGGCTCTGAGCACTAGGAGACTTAAAATCTGAGGTTATCAGTCCTCTAGAACTTAGAACTACTTAAACCTAACTAATCTAAGGACATCACACACATCCATGCCCGAGGCAGGATTAGAACCTGCGGCCGTAGCGGTCGCGCGGTTCCATATTGAAGCGCCTAGAACCGCTAGGCCACGGCGGCCGGCGGCCGGCGGCCCGTGTTCATCTTGGTCTTCATTCAGTTACCAAGGACATTACTCCAGATTGGATCTATCGCTGGAAGTTTCTCGACCTTTGCACGCAATTTAGGACGATACCTATGTTTACACTAATGGCTGTAAGAACGACCGTGGTGTCAGGTGTACCTTAGTCATTGGCTTCCCGGACATTGTTCCATTTTTACAGATGGGCTCTTCGCCCTCTATTAGGCCAACCAGTACATTCGGCGACATAGGCTTTTTTATTGTGTCATATGCTCTGATTCTCTTAGTGTCGCTGTTGAGGGAGCAACCATGATGTTTACGTGTGTCCTGGTCACGTCTGTCTGACGGGAGATGCGGCTGTCGACGGTGCTGCCAAGGCTGCAGTCCTGTCCCTCTGTCTGCTGGGTCTTCCATTCCCTCGCATGATCTCCGTGTTGCCGTCTGTCGGCAAGTAGTGTCACTTTGGCTGCACCACTGGACTTCTCTTCAAGGGAACAAGGTCCTAACGGCTTGGCTGAATTCCTCTGGCCCCTCCCGTCGCGAGGAGGTCCTTTTAGCTATGTTGCGTACTGGGCAAAATTTTTAGCAATCGCCATTTGTCACGTGGTGAACCCCCCGCCCCCGCACCTCTCCCCCCCCCCCCCCCCAGTTTGTGCTCATTGTCATCAGCCTTTGACTGTTCGCTATTTTCTGAATCAGTGCTCTTTTTTTAACCGCTTACGTTTCAGTGTGCGTTTGCCATCTGAGTAAACGACCTTTTTAGCGATTGACGCGCAGGGTGTCGATCGCGTTTTACTTTTTATCTGTCGTTGCAATGTGGCGAAAAACAGTTAATCTTTGGTTAGGTAACTCCGCTGTCTCTACGAAGTAGTTTGTTGACCTTTCTCCAAACGGAAGTCCTTGGTTTTAGCCGTGTTTCGATTGAGCTTGATTTATAGTCGCTTTTAACTTCTTTTACACTAAGGTTATGGCGTGGACGCTTATGACCTTCTGTTTTTGAACGCAAAAACAGCTAAACAAACAAAAAAGCCATAATACTGAATGCAAGTATGCAAATGTGAGATGAATTTTGTTGTACAGGTGCTGGAAGTCAGTTTGTGGAACGGAGTTTTAGGCTTTGCGCTTGGTAGGTGAATACAGGGACGGTTAATGCTGTTCGTGGCTACCGCTAGAGTTATCATCGGATGATGTCCCATAAATGCTCGACTGGAGACAGATCTGATGTCGAGCAGGCCACGGCAACATGTCGCCACTCTGTAGAGCATGTTGAGCTATATGCGAGCGAGCGTTATCTTGTTGGAAATCACCCCCTGGAATGTTGTTCGTGAATGGAAGCACAACAGGTCGAATCACCAGATTTATGTAGAAGTTTGCAGCCAAAATGCGTGGGGTAGTCACGAGAGTGCTCCTGCTGTCATACAAAATCGCAACCCAGACCATGACTCCAAGTGCAGTTCCAGTGTGTCAGCACGCAGACTGGTTGTTTGCAGTCCCTCAAATGGCCTCCTCCTAACCGACACACGACCATCACTGACAGTGAGGCAGTCTCAGCTTTCATCAGAAAAGACAAGCCTGCCGTCCAATGTGCTCTCGTTTGACACCACTGAAGTCGCAAGTGGTGGTGGCTTAGGTCCATTGGAATGCACGGTACAGGCAGCTTGGCTCGGAGCTTTCCTTGGCGTAATCGATTTTTAACAGTTTTTTGTGTCACTGTGGTGCCAAGTGCTGCTCAAATTGCTGCTGAAAATGCAGTACGATGCGCCAGACCCATATGTCGATAGTCATGGTCGTCCATCTCGGTGGTGCGGAGCCCGGTCTGCCTGCAACTCCTGACAACCGCTACCATCAATCAGGAACAGTGGCTGCATTCCCGCCATATATTGAAGAAAAATATCACAGAAGGAACATCCAGCTTCTCATACACCTATTGCATGACCTCATTCAAATTCAGCAAGGTGGTGACAATGACGTCTTGGCCGGCCTTAAGGCATTCCTTACACCAGCTCACTACGTCCTATCTCAAAGATAACGAACGCCAACAGCCGTTATAGCGAGTATTTAAAGCTTACCTGATTTTCATCCTCACAGTAGCACTACTAGTGCCACTTTTGTGTGTTTGACCTGAAATTTGAATAGATGTAGAAACATGCTTACAAACTTTCGTTTATGTTGCGCAACTCCTTGGCGTTGGGACTTTCTTTCCCGTTAGTGCACATGGTACAAAATACAGCGATTCTGTGTGTTAGTAAGGCGATGGTCATACGACATTACAAAATCTCTACTCGTCATTATGGCGAAAACGTGATGATATGGGCAGGTTGTTAAAGCCAAACTCTTAATTCGAGTTTTGCTGTTGGATACAGCACTTTAACTTTTAATAATAAATACAAACAATTTAGATAAAACATAATTAAATTTAGCACTGTTTAGTACACTCACTCGTACTAGATACGTTTCCTCCGCATAGGCTCACCTAAAGCCTCGCCCCCCCCCCCCCAAACTTTCAGAGTCTCTGTTCTCTAATGTTAGCCAGTCAGACGCTCAAAAGGGCAGCGCTTCCTTACAAGGCCGCGTTACTTGCAATCAACTGAAGGCTAGAAACTTGTACGTCAGTCGTTGCAAGTGTTCTACCACAGACTGGGTCATTTATTTCAGCACGTAGTGCACAACTTTACACTTTCGATGTACCACACAGTGGCAGAAATAACTGTCTCGCAATAAACAGACAGTATGTCTCGCATTTGGCACGCCTCAACACAAGTGCCATTACAAAAATATTACAAAATGTTTGCCAGGTAGTGTAATATATCGGCTTATGTGCCCGTACATGTAGGCAACATAGAGAAAACAAGTGTATCAGGCAACGGTGATGCCTTCCAACGCCGGCGGTTGTTACAGTACGTGTTAGCTCCACGTCGGGGCGACGGAGCTGTTGCGTAGGATGCGGTGGTCTCGGACAGTGTCCGATAATCGAACTCCAGTAAGACGCAACCAGCACATCTCTCGACAGATACAGAAGCATCAAGAAGCAGCATTCAATGGCGTGGTGGTGCTTCGGCTAGTCACCCAACCGGCACTGTTCTTCGAACCGCAACCATCCCAGTTGGCGGGCTCCAACTACTGACTCCAGTGTGAGGTAAGCTCCAACTATTTATGGGCCGTGTGTCGTCCGCATTTACGACGTGGTCAGTTTTCCTCAGCTGAATCGGTACGGCTGTGTACGGCTGACGGCGTTGAAACTTGCCCGGTTTGGAAGTGCGCTATCGTGAATAGAGAGGCGCCAAGCGGCGTGTACAAGACTATGTGCTCACTTTACTGGTTGATTTTGGAGGGTTGTTCCGAGAGTGGAAGAACTAAGGCCTGCGCGCAGACACTGTACCTATGCTTTGCGCTTTGCCTCGACGATCTGCCAAAACGAAAGTGACACAAGGAGGTAACCTTCTGCATGGTCGGGAATTCCGCATGCAGCGATTTGTTCAATGACCGATAAACTGGCCCATCTCTCATTATTACAAAAAGAAAAAGATCACAACAAATGACAAATGTAGCAATACTTAATAATCACTATTGTGTTACCTCACACACTCTTGGGTGACCATCTGTGTTGACAGTAACAGGACAAGGCATCAGTGGTCACAGTGAGGCGTCTGCATATCGCAGTAAATGTTGACACGCTATTCTATTCTTGCGCGTTTTATATTCATGAGAAAGTGAGTTACTATCACTGCTGTTATTGAAATACCAGTCATGAAGATTTCACAAAAAATTGTTGTATTAATAGAGACGAAGCAGATTGTCAAAGGCAAGCGTGAGTACTTAGGAAACCAAAAAACTCTGAATAAGGATATTTTAGTGTCTCCTACCTTCCTCAATATAATATTAAAAACTAGTACGATGAAGTGAACGAGTATACTACGCTACGCCAAACCAATGTCGACACACTAGCCAACATTAATTTGGATCTGATGTGGTTTATCATTCTCGTTTAGTGAAATATCAGATAGTTCTGCATTTCTGCCTCAATTATACTCAAGAAACCGACGCAAATCTAAGTTCACTTGGTACACACACACAGCAAGTGATGGGTTAACTGACACTAAGAAGTGAAGTTTATGTTCATCATCAAACTTTCTGATGTTCACCATGATTGTCAGAATTACCTCATGGCATGCGTGCTTCAAAATAAAATATTTGAAATTTAATATTTCAAGAGAAGTTACATAATAAGGGCGGAGTGTATTGTCAAGTATAGCCGACAATACCTGCTAATTAAGACTATTGTAAAAAGCGGAATAATAACGCACTGATTAGTTTCGGGGGACATGGAAACTGTAAATGCTGCATTTTCAATGAACAGAAATTTGTGTAGGATAGTATTTCGTGTTTAATTAAGCTAATAGTGTCCATCATTTTCTGGTGGGCAAAAATACGCTGCTTGCAAAGGGCCGATTTGAGTTCCTGACGGAATAATATTAGTACCGAACTGAAAAACTTACTGAGCTTTCCGGTGGGCCCATCTATTATGAGAACCAGCACCTATCATCCTTTCTAGGAAAGTAATTGCTAAATTGTTCTTGAATTCTTCTATCTGCACAGTAGACAGATTTAAATTTTGACGAATGGATTTTGCTTTATTGAATCAGCTGAAACTCTCGTATTTTCATGGCTTCTTCCATCGTTACTATGAAGAACAAATACATACTTAACTATGGAAACGCTAACGATGGGTATTCTACTGAAGATACTGATCTTTCGGAACGATTATCCAATTAGAGGGGCATCGTAAGTCAACCATCTTTAGAGAAAGGGACTAGACACAAGAAGAGTGCAGCAAAATATAGCGTTTTTGAGATAACATTTGACGACGCAAAGCACGACTAAACAGCACATATTAAAGCTAAAAATTAAATAAATGTAAGCGAATATTTCAGGTCTGGAGTACTTGTCACAACTGAGAATTATTACAGCATTTTCTGCAAACATCGGAAACTAAAGAAGCGAAAAGGATAGATAAGGACTGCATATTCACCTTCTTTAAGGATGGACGGACAGATAGATTTTGAATTGTTGGGCGATCAACAGCTGGTTCATCAGTGTCCTAGTTCAGTATAGTGGTTCTCCTGTACGAGTAGTCAGTCTTATTAAAAAGAAATCAACGGTCATATATCTAGAGCCTCAGTCATAAAAAAATTCATATGCTTCCTCCAGTAGATAGTATCTGCTGATTTCATAGTCATATGTTAAGAGTATTAATAAAGCATACTGATGGTATAAATGTGGCTGGTTGATCACAGAACTAATACGAAGAGCCAACCATATTACATTACTCGTCCTGTCTATACTAACTCGGACTATACTTCACACCTGAGTCAGTGGTGCCTAGTAACCGTAACCTCGCAAAGGACTCGCCTGTGAGCTCAATTTTACGGTTAGAATTTGTGATTTCCTGTCAGATTCCTGTGTTAATAATGACTATATATATTTAATGAAAAACTGTAATTGTGATGTTGTAACACCTGAGGCCTCCAAAACAATGCCGTTCTTCTGCATTGTAGTTAAACACAAACTACATACATTGCTCCATGCTGCACCTATCGGAAGCAGCGTGTTGTAGTGCTGTACGTAAGAGATACGTGAAACGTACGTATTTCATACTTCGAAATAACGTGTCACGATATTTTTAGTCCAAATGAAAACGAAATTTAATTTGATATTCGTTAATAGATGTTAGCAGCTGAACTTATTGAACGTCAATTGGTAGTCCTATAACATGCGTTTTCCGGAGTTTAAAATCAACAGTGCAAATATAAATATTTATAACTCCTTCATTACGTAATAACAGGCTTATTTTTATCGATCTGCAGCGTTTTCCATTTTTTACGTGAACAGATATTTTTCCTGTTGTATTAAGGTTTTAAGAGGCAAGTAACCATGACGCTATATATATTTAACTGATCAGTGATCACGATTTCGAGACGTTACCTTCGTAAATTCTACAAAAAGATCATTTGTTCATTATATATCTGGTTTTGGCGAATACACGGTTTCAGCGTCACGCAGCGGAATTTTGTTTCTGCTCTCAGGGGCGAGTGCGAGTGCATTAGCTGGTTCCATTCTGATAAAAGGCTTGTGTGGCGCCGCGTTCCGCGGGGTAGTGTTCTCCCATGCGTGCCACCGACACCACGAACTTTCCAGTTGGCCCACGTACTTTTTGCTTTAGAGGCTAATTAATTAATTTCTGATACCAATCTGTAATGGCCTGCAGCAACACGCCGTATGTGGCAGGTGGGCAAAATGTAAAGTTCTTTATAGCAAATGTATGAAAGAAAAGCCTCTCTGACGCAAAAATGTATGGTGTTCACTAAAAGCATCCGTCACGTCATTTACAGAGGCGAGTTTCTCTCGCTGGAAGTTGGATGGCCTACCACATTATCGAACAAAGAGATCTGCCGTGCCACTGGCTTACAGTATTCATCACGTGCAAGGAGTACTCAGGATCTGAGGTATTACGAGTAACTATCGTATCGTACTTCGTTATACCGGATGTATAAATAAAACAATATTACACATTAACGAAACTTTTATAAGATTCACATCGTGTTTATACAGTGACACAGACAACGCCAGGAGGATTCACTTGTAGTTTACATAAACTGTGTTAATTGATGATCATGTCATTGTTTTTCGCGTCGAGCGGCAAGAATGAGATATGAGAGGCTTTCGAAAAGACCAATACCACTTGCTGCATATATACACAATTCTCCGCATGAATACTCAATACTAATGAAGGTCACGCTTTGTGTGACGGAAAGACGTTCTCAGCAACGTTCTATTTCTCTTTGGGCACTCACTACAGTCCGATTCGCGAAAGATGGCGGTTGGCGCATTTCGAGGCACGGACAGGGTTTGCGTTGCTGACGGTGCCAAGCGGTTTCGACACGCGCAAGCTCGTGCTTCCCGCTTGAAGAAAGCGTATTCCTGCAAATTATGTCTCTCGCCTACTTATGCGGAATTTATCGCTTACCACTACTAAACAACTCGCTACGATCACGTTGAATACTCGCATTAGTTACGGCATTTAACAGCAGAGAAAACATACTGAACGCTCATTGGCTGTCGGAGCATACGTGACGTAGGTGCGTAGAACAAGCCTAAATTCAACCGCCATCGTACGTGACCAGACGAGGTACTGGCAGAAGTTAAGCTGTGAGGACGGGGCGTGAGTCGTGCTTGGGTAGCTCAATTGGTAGAGCACTTGCCCGCGAAAGGCAAAGGTCCCGAGTTAGAGTCTCGGTCCGGCACGCAGTTTTAATCTGCCAGGAAGTTTCACCGTCGTACGTGACTCCAACTACAACATTCATTGATCAAAAGACGTCCACTACGAACGTGGGTCCTGATTTGAGAGTAGCAAATTTTTGCAATATAATGATATAGGATCGTTTCACAATATTTTCCAAGGACTGAATGCACAAAAGTCTGTATTGTTTCTTGTGCCTTGCTATATAAAAACGGGTGTTGGTTTTCAGAACGAATTTTCTCTCTACAACGTAGTGTGCCATGACTTGAAACTTCCTGTCAGAGTAAAAATGTGTGCTGGTCTGGGATTCTTACCTGTTAGAGGAAATTGTTGTACAAACTCACAACACGTCCTCAGGGCTAACTTAGGAAGTTAGAACAAATATTGGCGGAATTAAAATTGTGAGGGATGCGTCGCGAGTTGTGGTTGGATAGATCATCCGGTAGAACACATGTCCGTGAAAGGCGAAGGTCCCAGGTTCTAATCCGGGTTCAGATCATAGTTTTATCGTCAGGAGGTTTCGAGAATTGGGCGGTGTCACGTATGCTGAGTGTTTCGTTTACGCTTGGACTAACACAAAATGTCAGTCCAAAAAACTAATATCGAAAGAATTTATCCTCCCTTCCAGTTTCCACTGTGAATCAGACAGTGCTTATCTCCACTTTTTGATTGGATAATAGGACTATAAGATTTGCTGCAAGTGTTTAATCAGTATGGGTACCTTGATAAATTTTTGTTTGCCAAACACTTTCCTATTGCGACGAGTTTGTGCTGAATTGCACTTACCAGTCTGCATGCTACCACTCGCGTACGGAATGCAATAATTGCAATCAACCATTGGTAGCACTTTATAGCTACCTTACTGCAGTTGACATCAAAAGAGCATCAGTTACTATGAGTAGTATATTTCACGGTCTGCGCATTATTCATCAGCATGAAACGTAAGTGTCGATGTTGACACTACCACTTATTCGTACTTAAATGGAGGCTTTAAAAGAAGAGCAAAGGAGTTTAGTGTGTTTGCTGACAGTGTAAGGAGTTCAGGGAACGGAAATTAACTGGAGGTTGGCACAAGTGTACGGTGTACAATGTATGTTCGTTGAAGGATCAAGACGTGGCCCAAGTGATGAAGAAAAGGATGGATGTCGTTGGTCAATGATGCACGTTCTGTAACACCCCACGGAACAACCAATCCCAATGTTCGGAAGGAGTAAGCCACCGTTACTGGCGACCAGTAAGTAGCGGCAGCATCTGTTGGCGTCGAAGTACTGGAAGTGCTCACACCATCATTAACGTCAGACTGATATCTCACAAACTGCCTTCCATTGGGTGCTTCACAGTCAATGCAGTGTCACTCACTCTCTCTCAACGAAGCGTTATGTCAAAGAAGGGAATGACTTCCTGTAACCAGTGGTCGCTGCAGAAGAGACATAGTGTCGTCACTTCTAAACTAAATTAAAACGAAGAAGTCTCTAGTGGAAGTACGCAGGAATGTCGCCACCGAAACATTTCAAAGCTGTCCACTGAACTGTGGGAAAGGTTATGCTCGCCTTCCTCTATGAGCGAAATGGTCCTTTTCTTACAGACTTCCTGCTGCCTGGAACGACGGTGATCGCTCAGCGATACTCAGAAACCTTGACCACCATTTGCAAAGTAATCAAATCGCTAAGATCGCGGCACCTCATCTGCAGATTCATTGTGCTCCACATCGGTGCAGGACGCTATGCAGTAAACGTACTGAAGGAGATGTGACACACATTGAAATAGGTCTTCAGACACCTTGCATACAATCCGGATCTGTCTTCCCACCATTATGACATTTCGAATGAAATCGCTATTGCGAATAAGGACTACCGAACTACCATCGGCTGTTGAATGGAATGACGACAACGAAAATTTGTGGTGGACCGGGACTCGAACCCGGATTTCCCGCTTACTATTCAATAGCCAACGGTAATACGTATTTCCAATTGCGAATTCATTTGATGTGTCTCGTAACGGCTGTGTCGCCGCAGAGCATTGTGATCAGAATAAGACACGCACTGCAATAACTGATTATGACAATTTTGGTGAGCTAAACAAGATCCTGACAGGAAAACAATTCTCCTCAGATGTCAAGCAATGCGCTCAGAACTGGTTCACAACGCCACCCCAGGAGTTTCACGAGTCGGCCGTTGACTGCCTTGCGCCACAGTGCGGCAAGTGCCTCGAGTATGAAATAAAGGTACACAATTTCCCCCGATACGGATACTGGAATTCACACTCCGTGCTTTCGTTGACATTGTACAAAGACGTACACAATGTGATCAAAAGTATCCGGATACCTGGCTGAAAATGACTTACAAGTTCATAGCTCCCTCCAGCGGTAATGCTGGAATTCAGTATATTGTAGGGCCACTCCTAGCCGTGATGACCGCTTCCACTCTCGCAGAAATACATTCAATCAGGTGCTGGAAGGTTTCTTGGGGAATGGAAGCCCGTTCTTCACGAACTGCTGCACTGAGGAGAGGTATCGATGTCGGTCGGTGAGGGCTGGCACTAAGTCGGCGTTCCAAAACATCCCAAAGGTGTTCTATAGGATTCAGGTCAGGACTCCGTGCAGGCAGTCCATTATAGGGATGTTATTGTAGTGTAACCACTCCGCCAAAGGCCGTGCATTATGAACAGGTGCCCGTTGGTGTTGAAAGATGCAATCGCCTTTGCTTAAAACCTCCATGAGAAACACGACCACACCGTAACACCAACGCCTCCGAATTTCACTGTTGGCACTACACACGCTGGCAGATGAAGTTCACCGGGCATTTGCCATACTCATACCCTGCCATCGCATCGCCACATTGTGTACCGTGATTCGTCACTCCAAACAACGTTTTTCCACTGTTCAATCGTACAATGTTTACGCTCCTTACACCAAGCGAGGCGTCGTTTGGCATTTACCGGCGTGATGTGTGGCGTATGAGCAGCAGTACGACTCTGAAATCCAAGTTTTCTCACCTCCCGCCTCACTGTCATAGTACTTGCAGTGGATCCCGATTCAGTTTTGAATTCCTGTGCGATGATCTGAATAGATGTCTGCCTATTACGCATTACGATCCTCTTTAACTGCCGGCGGTCTGTGTCAGTCCACAGACGAGGTCGGCCTGTACGCTTTTGTGCTGTACGTGTCCCTTCACGTTTCCACTGCATTATCACACCGGAAACATTGGACATAGGGATGTTTAGGGGTGTGGAAATCTCGCGTAAAGACGTATGACACCAGTGACACCCAATCACATGACCACGTTCGAAGTCCGTGAGTTTCGTGAAGCACACCGTTTTGCTCTGTCATGATGTATAATGACTACTGAGGTTGCTGATATGGAGTACCTGGCAGTAGGTGCAAGCACAATTCACCTAATATGAAAACATATGTTTTTGGGCGTGTCCGGACACTTTTGAACACGAAGTCTACAAACACGCAGAAAGCGCTCACCTCGACAGTCTTGCGAGGGAAGAGGTAGTCGACGGGCTCCTGCGGCGGGCGCTGCCCGGGCAGCGTGCCCTTGACCATGGTGCGCACGCTGACCAGCAGCACGGCGGCGATGGCCTCGTCGGGCACGGGCCGGCCGCCCGCGGTGACGACGCGCGCCCGTCCGTCCATCTGCAGCGACAGCACCTCCCTGCGGCTGGGCAGCAGCACGCGCGCCACGCGCCCGCAGAACACCAGCGGCGCCGCGCGCACCAGCGACGCCAGCGTCGACGGCTCCACCAGCGGCAGGCTGGCCCTGGCCAGGCACCCGGGGGCCCCGGCCGCCGCCACCAGCACACAGGCCAGCGCCCACCACGCAGCCGACATCTTGCTGCGAACAAGTACAGTATTAGAAGTCTCGGACACACACACACACACACACACACACACACAGAGAGAGAGAGAGAGAGAGAGAGAGAGAGAGAGAGAGAGAGAGCAGGAGAGGGAGGGAGAGGAAGGGAGAGGGAGGAGATGGGGAAGGTGAGGGGGAGCGGGGAGGGAGGGGGTGGGGGAGGGAAGGGGGAGGGGAGGGGGACGGGAAGGGGGAGGGGGAGGGGGAGTGGGAGGGGAGAGGGAAGTGGAGAGGGAGAGGTAGGATGAGGTGGAGGTGGCGGTGGAGGTGGAGGTGGAGGAAGGTAGGTATACTGAGGAAATGCTGTGATAAATAGTTACTCCTTCAGACTTATGACAAGAAATAAGTTCGGCTGAAGAGCAATTAAAATGCTATATAAACATGAAATTTAGGAAAGGGGACGGAAACGGAGGCGGTGAAGGGGAAATCGTGACGGCTAGCCGCATAGGGCGTTGCGGTAAAGCGGTGGCGAAAGTTGAAAATTTGTGCCGGATTGGGCCTCGAACCCTTATTTCCTGCTCCGTGTAATGTGTTGCCTTAAACGCTTCGACCATCCGGACCCTCTCCTTTCTAATTCCATCCATTGTGCACATTACTCTTTTATGAAGATTTGAGAGGAGCGAACGTTACAGTAAACTTTCTAAGTTACTTAGCTTGTCATGTAGAATTGGCTCCAGTCCTTGTCTAGGGGTCTGATTCTTGAAGCTGGAAACGTCACATTTTAGGCCCTTTGGATTCATCTATACTTGAAGACTGTTATTACAGAATTTTTGTTTTACGTAAATATACTTTCGTAGGTTTTAGTATATCATACAGTCTTTCGATTTTTCACATTAACAAAGCCGAAATTACATTGTTCGCATAAAATATGAAAATACGTCCGATCACATCAGAGGCGTGCTTACGACTCCCACACTCTGCGGAAACTAACTATATTCCAAAGGGTTTACAATATTTTCTTAATAAATGATTTCCTGCGTTACGTTATTAATTTCGATTATTATTTCATAAATGAATACAGTAATAAATATAGTAAACAGTGTAGGGTTGCGTAATTACTAGCAGAAATACTGTGTGCGCCAAAAATTTGTAATTTCAAATGTTTCTAAAAAAATTATTTGAACTGTACATTCACGATTAGTACTTATCGCTTATAATACAGAAACTAAAATATTTTATAAAGTAAATAATTTTCTAAAATTTTAGCTTGAAATATAACATACTGTGTATAAAATTATAAGAATGTTTTCAGAAAAGCAACTGTGATAATACTGATCTGTCCAAGATTCGAGAAACAATACTGGTATCGACAACTACTGTTGAGGATAAATAACGCTAGAGGAGGATGTCCCGTTACAGATTCAAATTTCCAACTCAGCACACGTTGCAATAGAGCGTCTGTCTTTTATGAAACTCTCTAATCGCAAATCCTGATTACCATAAGAGGTCTAACTATATTTGTGCATTCGTGCTGAAACCGATGTCAAGGTGCCGTCTCCCTCTTTTTCAGATTACATATTACTGTAAAAATAAGATGATTGGTAAATCCTAAAATTTATCAGTAAAACCTAAATTTTTTTATTGAGTGCATAGATTTCTAACTTTCATCAAATGACGTAGGCAACACTTTCGATTTCCCATGCGAACTGGTAAAAGCTGGAAGGAATATCCCACATCCGTCGTCCAAGTACAGACATGTTTTTTTGTTGATGACATTTTGTTACCAGGCCGCTAACCGCTGCGCCGAGTATCGTGAGCGCATGTGCGTTCATCTTTGCGACTCGCCTGAGTGGTGTTCCTTCTTGTGAAGCTTTGCATCAGAAGGGGTGTATGGGCCATGGCAGCCGCACTCGGATGATTATGGAATTGAATTTAAGTACAATAAAGTGACTGCTGAGCCAATTGTTACTTTCCTGAAATTATATTAACCATATTTTTAAAAAAAAAATGAACATGTGTGTTGTAGTGAAACCTATCTCACACACTGAAATGAATTCACGATGCCAAATTGACTTAATCGACATGCTGGCAAACCCACGTAATAAGTCGAAGTTCGTATATGTACAACAGGATCACTTGACAAAATTTTTCATCCTCCGAGCACCAACTTCGAAAAGAGCTGATGAATTGGCATTTCATCTTTTGGACATCAGTGCAGACACCACACAAATATGTGGTTAAAATAATAATAATTTAACTCGGTGATGGAGCGCAGTGGACCAAGCAATGTTCAACAAAGGCTGTGCCATTTCCTCTCTATATAGCCGTTCGTATGTGTGCAGGGACACAGCACCTTCACACCGTTCTCCCAGCCATTTTCAGAGCTCTGAAACTTGGAGCCGCTACTTCTCATTCGGTTAGTTCCTCAGTATACCTCTTGACGCTGAGTGCACACTAATATTATAGATAGCTTGTCGGTAGCAATGCTTTCGTTTGTTTCTAGGAGCTTAGAGACGCATGCGAAACATAGTTGGAAAGGCCCTGAGGTGCATGTTTGAGTATCTCACAGATTGCGACAGGCGAGGCACTTATGTGTTTGAGAGCAATCTTACGGGAAGTGTTCTGTATTCGTAAATACCTGCCGCTGTGCACTGACTACGCCATGTGCATCGAACTATGAACTGAACCACATGGACTAATTGCGAAGGTATTGTGCTGTGCGACGTATGCTGATCGTGAAGTTACTATTGTTACATCCGACGTAGAATGAAGTGGCTACCGCGACATGAAGTCATCGCTATACCCGTGCGATTTGGTTAAGAGAGAGATGCTAATGTGCGTACATAATTTTAGTTTGTGAACAGTGCAGCCAAGTGAAGTAGTATTTCATAACATGAAGTTCTTCCACAACTGGGTTACTTCTCATGTAAATGTTGTATGGCCCCTTTCCTTGTGGTTATGTGTATTTTTTCAATATGAGAGAGTGTAATGAATATGTGCACAGTGAGGTATTATGTATACGTTTTATGATGATGATGTGGTATGGAGAGGTTGAAACACGGTGCTGCACATGACGCACTCCTCTCCAATAGCGCCAGGGGTAAAGCCAAGCTGAACGTCCCCATCTAGCGGATGGATCACCATCAACAGTGTCACATGCCCTCATTTCATCAAACGTGGAGTGGTTTGGAATTTAATCCAGGATATTGGCGCAAAGACTGGTGATCGTGAAGAATTTCATCCACCACCAGGATTCGAACCAGCTTAGAGGTCACGCAAGATAATGTGGCCCGTGTGCAGGAATGCTTTCTCTTCCTGGTCACTCAGTGAGTCCATCCTTCATTCTGAAGAGGTGGCCGCCTCAGTTGCCTGTGTCCTGCTGAGCTGCACACTTCATCTGTTAGTGGTAGCCGCCACAGTGGTTTGTAGCCGACTGACTACTGTACTGCGAGAGTTCTGACTGCTATCTTTGTTCTACACAGTATGGTTTCAGTCTCCACTCCAAGGAAAATGCGTCATATCACACACGGGATACTGTGTGCATTGTCATAAATTTTATATCAGAAGAGGCAGATCTACATCTACATCTACGTCATGCTTCGCAAACCACCTAATGGTGTGTGGCGGATGGTACTTTCGGTACCACTATCTGATCCTTCCAATCCTGTTCCACTCGCGAGTAGAGCGTGGGAAGAATGATTGTCGGTAAGCTTCTGTCTTGGCTCTAATTTCTCGAATTTTCTCCTCGTGGTCAATACGCGAGATGTATGTGGGGGGTGGGGGGTGGGGGGAACTAATATGTTGTCTGACTCCTCCTGAAAAGTGCTGTTCCGAAATTTCAATAGTAAATCTCTACGTGATGCACAACATCTCTCTTGTAACGTCTGCCAGTGGAGTTCGTTTAACGTCTCCGTGGCGCTGTATGGCCAGCTAAACGATGCCGTGACGAAACGCGACGCTCTTCGTTGGATCTTCTCTATCAGTCCTACCTAATACGGACCCCAGATTGATAAACCATACTCAAGAATCGGGCGAACAACTGCCATATAAGCTGCGGATCTCATGAGGCACAGAGCGACCTGTGTTTCACAGGATCCCTGTTTGCGGAATCCATGGTAATTTTTATAGAGGAGATGTTCATGTTCCAAAAACGTCGTAATTCTTGAGCATAAAACATGTTCCATGGTTCTACAATAGCTTGACGTCAACGATATAGGTCTATAATTGTGTGGATCCGTCTTACAGCCTTTCTTAAAAACGAGAATGACCTGTGTTTTTCCAGTCTTTAGGTACCTCTCGTTGCTCAATCGGTCTGCGATACATTACTGCTAGAAGGGAAGCAAGTTCTTTGGCATAATCTTTATGGAACCTTATAGGTATCTCATCTGGTCCTGACGCCTTTCCACTACTAAGCGATTTTAGCTGCTTTTCAGTTCCGCGAACGGTTATCTCAATATCTGGCTTTTAGACTTTCGAACGGCGATTGAAAGGAGAAACAATGTTACGATTTTCCGCGGTGAAGCAACTTCGGAAGACCGAATTCAGTATTTCGGCCTTCTCTCTTATCTACCTCTTCGGTGCCAGTATGATCGCTGAGAGAATGAATAAAGGATTTTGACCCATTTACTGATTTTACATACGCCCAAAATCTCTTAGAGATTTTACTCTGGTCGGTTGACAACGTCTTACATTCAGAATCATTGAAAGCTTCTCTCATGGCTCTCCTTACGCTCATTTTCGCTTCGTTCAGCTTTTGTTTGTCAGCTAGGTTTTTACTTATCTTGAATTTGAGAAGAAGTGACCTTTGTTTACGAAGCGCTTTTCTAACAGGGCTATTAAACCACGGTGGATCTTTCCCATCCCTTAAAACCTTACTCCGAACAGACTTGTCTAGGGCGTATTGCACGATGCCTTTGAATTTTTTCCATTTGTTCTCTACATATTCGTCTTCATCAACGAATATTTGATGCTGAATGTTGAGATTTTCTGAAATATGTAACCTGTCGCCTTTGCTGAGCAAATATAGGGTGGTCCATTGATCGTGACCAGGCCAAATATCTCACGAAAAAACTACAAACGAAAAAACTACAAAGAACTAAATTTGTCTAGCTTGAAGGGGGAAACCAGGTGGCGCAATGGTTGACCCACTAGATGGCGCTGCCATAGGTCAAAACTGATACTCAATTTCACCCAGATTAATTCACATTCGGAATCCGTGATAACCTCGGTAGATTTTATCGAATTTTATACTGCAATAAACACGCCGCCACCATTGGCGACTAACCTATCCTTAGGATAAACATTCCAATTTGAACGTAGAATTTAGTTGTCACTGACTTCTGGTTTCAACCAGCTTTCTGTTCCCAATGCTATTTGTGCATTTTAACCTTCAGTAAGCTATACTAATACTGGTGCCTCTCCTTGGATGCTCCTGCAGTTTACTAAAATCATATTAACGTTTTTATCTCTGATCTGTGAAGATCAAGATTCTCGGAGATCACTGTGGCTGATTTAACAGGCAAATCGTCTTTTACCCCAAGGGCGGGGTAGATGTAAAGAGGATATGAAATGCGAATTAGCTATAGTAAATAAACGTTAATATCTAATATGTGTCAGCAAGTATTTTCTGAAGGGATTTGTCTGTGATTTTGCCTCGTACGGAACTGAAAAGTGGATGATAGACAACGCGGCTAAGAAGAGAACAGAAGTTAAGCAATGCGGTGTTACAGAATGCAGAAGATTGATGGTACATCGTATGACTAATGAAGAGGTACTGAATTAAATTAAGAAGGAAGAAATTTGTTGCGCAATTTGACTAAAAGAAGGGGTCGGTTATTGTTCACATCCTGAGGCATCAGGAAATAATCAGTTTGGTAATTCAAGTGAGTTTGGGGATAAAATATTGTACAGGGAGATCAAGATTTAACGTCAATAAGCAGGTTAAAATAGTTGTAGGTCCTAGCAGTTGTGCAGAGATGAAGAAGCTGTCTTCAGACTGAATACCTCTACAAGCAACTAGTAGACGAATAGTAATATTAGTGTTCTTAGTTCAACAATACAATAAATTAGACAGGAAGTATTGAAGAATATAATTAGCACTACGCCTTTCGATTTCTTCTTCATTCACGACAGTAATGTTTGAATAACTTCGCGCTCAAATGCCTAATATTCCATAATTTCGGGATATATAGGACTTTCTTCGTCTATGAGGTCCATAGAGACACAACACTAGCACACGAGAATATCATCTGAATGCTTGAATAGAGTTTCTGGAAAACATATACAGACCAGATATACATTAAAAAAAAAGTTTTGCATCACCCCGGTTCCCAGAACTCTTGAAGATAGACGTTGACTGTAGGTATTGTATCACAGATACAGTCATTTTGAATGTTCAGAGATGTCACTAAACCCGCCCAAAGATATTAAGAACCTTACATGAGCGGCGCCTATTAGACGGAGAGGGTCAACAGCTGATCAGTTCCAGTCATTCCACCAAAAAGGAGGTACACGGCTCGTGTTGTCTGTAGTTCAACCATGTCTAGACAGTTAATACCAACGCTCGATCGCGTCCGCATTGTTACTATGTGTCAGGAAAGGCTCTCAACTAGGGGAGTGTCCAGGCGTCGCGGAGTGAACTAAATCGATGTTGTTCGGACATGGAGGAGACACAGAGAGGCAGGAACTGTCGATGACATGTCTCGCTCAGGCCGCCCAAGGCCTACTACTGCAGTGGATGACCGCTACCTACGGATTATGGCTCGGAGGAACCCTGATAGCAACGCTACTATGTTGAATAATGTTTTTCCCGTAGGACGTCGTGTTACTACTCAAACTGTGCGCAATAGGCTGCATGATGCTCAATTTCACTCCCGACGTCCATGCAGAGGTACACCTTTGCAACCACGACACCATGGAGCGCGGTACAGATTGGTCCAATAACATACTGAATTGACCGCTCAGGATTGGGATCACGTTTTCTTCACCGATGAGTGTCGCATATGCCTTCAACCTGACAATCGTCGGAGACGTGTTTGGAGGCAACCCCCCAGGCTTAGACACACTATCCACCTAGTGCAGCAAGGTGGAGGTTCCCGGCTGTTTTGAGGTGGCATTATGTGGGGTCGACGTACGCCGCTGGTGGTCACGGAAGGCGCCGTAACAGCTATACGATACGTGAATGCCATCCTCCGACCGATAGTGCAACCATATCGGCAGCGTATTGGCGAGGCATTCGTCATCATGGACGACAATTCGCGCCTCCATCGTGTTCATCTTGTGAATGACTTCCTTCAGGATAACGACATCGCTCGACTAGAGCGGCCAGCATGTTCTCCACACATGAAGCCTATAGAACACGCCTGGGATAGATTGGAAAGCGTTGTTTACGGACGACGTGACCCACCAACCACTCTGAGGGGCCACGCCAAATCGCTGTTGAGGAGTGGGATAATGTGGACCAACAGTGCCTTGATGAACTTGTAGATAGTGTGTGACGACCAATACAGGCGTGCATCAATGGAAGAGGACGTGCTACTGGGTATTAGATGTACCACCACCTCTGAAGGTCTCGCTGTGTGGTGGTTCAACATGTAATGTGTGGTTTACATTGAAAGGGTACAGTACCGCCCGACATTGAAAATAGGTACAACATTCTTCGTTATTCTTGTCAGAACAACATATTTTTTGTAATAATAACTCAATTTCACTTAATACACCGAAGCCGGATACCAGTGTAGGAAAGAATGACAATTTATTTATTTAATTGATCACATGTGCACTCTCACAAAATAAATCCCTACATCCAATTTGGTGAGAGCTGCAAAATGAATGAATGCATGGTCGTCTGCTAACCACAGACAGTGAATGTTCAATGTATGATCGTCTTTGAGACGGTCCTTTGGTCACCTTTGGTGGAACCAAAGAGATGAAATTTACCTGAGGTTTGAGCGCCTAAAATGTGGCTGACCAATGGGTAGCATGGTCTTCCTCCACCTCGACGGAGGTGCGAGATGACCTGAGGAATGGCCATGTTTCAGCACTCTGCAGCTGGATCTAGTGTTGGTAAGGCCTGTCTAAGGTGTGCTCCGAAAATACAAAAGAGTGGAGACATGGTATGCATGTGAAATTCTTAAGAGTAGTTTGGAATAATAATTTCTCTATTTCTGGAACTTTTGTGGAGAGAATTAAATGTCAGGCAGGTAATATTAAGGGGATCGTAGTAATCTTTGGAAGTGAACAACGGTCACAATGAAACCATGTGTAGCCATAAGTTGAAATACTTCCAAGTGCGTAAGTTAAACTAAATTACTGGCGTGTGTACTATAAGCTGGAAATATTTAAGAAATGGCGTGTGCTGCACTTGAAATTAGAGACGTGTACTTCTACGTGGTGAGTATTGTGTGAGTCTCAATCTGTGTATGAGACAAAGGATAAAGAGAAGTACTCGTCCATGGTATCAGTTGAGGACTCGCGTGTGTGACGAATATGTCTTAATATTACTTTCCGTGTTATGTTTCCGTGTGACGCTTGATTCAAACTATAATACTCTGAGAGTGAAGCAAGGTGAGTCAGCCGTCTATCCAGCAACGCCACTTGGCTTGCATTGCACAGGAAGACGTGCATATATTCTCCAGAGCTCATAGTAGGAAAGAAAAGCTACGAAGTGGGGCAGTGTCGTGTGAAACTGGGATGAATTCTAAATGAAGTGGGAAAGCTGAAAGTGATGTGATTATAACATTGTGACCATTCCTTGTATTCCATGTTGCCAGTGTGGTTTGCATGGGAGAGTAGCAAGATAGGTTCACAGGTAGTGGGTTATGCATGTTCCTTTTGTACCGCTCGGTCTGGAAGAAATTTTCGTGATGATGGCTGTGAGAGTCGAAGTGTGAGATATAGCAAAAGATCCACCATCCTATCCTTATAGTGCACTGTAGTGTTAGATAATTACGAGACCATAAGGTAGAGAATCACCAATGTAAGGCCATGCCCACTGGGCAGAGTTTCTCATGTACAATTGTTGTAGAAAATGTAGTGGTGTGTTTAGGTTATAGAATTTATCGGAATAAAAAAGATAGTGAAAAGAAAAAGATTGGTGGCCTTTTCCATCGAATTGTATGTTGTCATGATATCCAGAATTTATAATGTGTGCGCCATTCATATTCAGTGCGATGGCCACGTGTTGATCAAATCCGTTGGGTAAGAAAGAAAATGTGGTATTGCCAGTGCGTAGTGAACAGTCAGAGTTGTGTAAATTACTGATAGTCAGACGTGCGTTATCCGTTTCCGTTGCGAAATATTCAAACAGGAGAGTAATTTGTAGCTTAATTGTGAGTACTAGAGCTCATGTTACTCGATAAATAAGAATGAATCCACTCGCTTGGTAGACCACTCATCTTGCAGGCCTGACTGCTTGATGCCACAGTATGAGCAAGGCATGTGGGTGCCTCTCAACATGAGCAATAAAAAGGGGCGGAAATGATGTTTATGTTGATCTCCTTTCTAATTTTCTGTACAGGTTCCGGAACTCTCGGAACCGAGTTGACGCAAAATTGTTTTGATGTGTGTATTAATGCATATCTTTATAACTATGCACTGTCAGCCTTTGTCAGCAACTGTATGTGAAAGAAGCAGACCATCGACACCACAGTAATAAAATACTGGAAGCATGCTGTATACAATAAATTACGAAAGGCTAAATAACTGATTTATTTAAGGATATTGGTTTGTTAATCAGAATACGGTAAGATGATAATGAAGTAAAATTGATTAATTTCTGAAAAAACCTAATTATTTATAAATGTCTTTCAATAATGAAAAATGATACTGTTACGTGAAAATTAACAGAGATTAGATTAGATTAGTTTTTCGTTCCATAGATCCGTGCTGAGGAGATCCGCGTGGATGTGGAACATGATACGTTTTAACTACAGAATGATGAGTGAAAACATTACCATCACCTGCTTATTAGTGCGTTGGTCCAACATTCGAATACAGTACAGCAGCGATCCTGGGTGCCAGAGATCGGAAAAGTCCGCGACAGGCATGTAATGGCAGTTGTGGTGAAGGCGGATAGTCGTCTCCGGTTCATTGGTAGAATTTTGGGAAGAAGTAGTTCATCTGTAAAGGAGACCGCTTATAAAACACTAATACGACCTATTCTTGAGTACTGCTCGAGCGTTTGGGATCCCTATCAGGTCGGATTGAGGGAGGACATAGAGGCAATTGAGAGCCGGGCTGCTCGATTTGTTACTGGTACGTTTGATCACCACGCGAGTGTTACGGAAATGCTTCAGGAACTCGGGTGGGAGTCTCTAGAGGAAAGGAGGCGTTCTTTTTGTGAATCGCTACTGAGGAAATTTAGAGAACCAGCATTTGAGACTGCCTGCAGTACAATTTTACTGCCGTCAACTTACATTTCGCGAAAAGACCACAAATATAAGAGAGATTAGGGCTCGTACAGAGGCATATAGGCAGTCATTTTTCCCTCGTTCTGTTTGGGAGTGGAACAGGGAGAGAAGATGCTAGTTGTGGTACGAGGTACCCTCCGCCACGCACTGTGTGGTGGATTGCGGAGTATGTATGTACATGTAGATTATCTTTGATGCACCCGATTTCTGTGCACAGCTCAAGCAGTTACCGTAAATTGCCCGGCTGGTGGTCTTCAAAAATGGTTCAAATGGCTCTGAGCACTATGGGAATTAATTTCTAAGGTCATCAGTCCCCTAGAACTTAAAACGACTTAAACCTAAGGACATCACACACATCCATGCCCGAGGCAGGATTCGAACGTGCGATCGTAGTGGTCACGCGGTTCCAGACTGTAGCGCCTAGAATCGCACGGCCACCCCGGCCTGCGCTGGTGGTCTGTTCGCGGGGAGCTGATGCCCGAAAGCGTCCCGGATGAATTCAGAGCATGTGAATTCGGTGCGCATGACATGAACCTAAGGTGACTGTCATGCTCTTCAAATCACTGTCGCACGATTCTGGCACTGAGGCACATTCAGCTCTATTTATTGAAGATGCTGTCGCCTTCGGAGACGCTACGAAGCGTGAAGGAATGCAGACACTTCACCGGAATGTTCATGTAGCCCCAGCTACCACGGTGCCTTCTATTACTACCACACGTCCGATGGAAGCATAGGTGAATGCCCTCCACCACCGGCCTGTGCCCGTAGTGTGCTGCATGTTTCGAACAGACGGTGTATCTGGGCACGACCTGGTGTACCAATAAACTTGATTCACCCAAGCCAAGCAGGCGACACTTTCCCATCGATCCACGGTTCAATCTCGATTGTCTGGTGCCCATTGCAATCTGAATTAACGGTGCCATCGTGTCAACGTGGGCAGAAGTGATGGTATTCTACTACGGAGCCCAATGTTCAACAAAGTTCTCCAAACACTCGTGCCTGCAGCAGAATTGTACTATATAACTGAAACTGCCACGTATCCTACTTTACAATCTGCATGTTCTGTGATGAGACGTGGAATTCCAATACCTGTCGTCTGGTCGCGGTTTCACCGTCCTTCAAGCGCTTTCCATAGACGCTACCGACAGTATCACGCGAACAGTGTCATCTTCACCCTTCCAGTTACGGTCGTTGTCCGGCACCGGGTCAGAACTATGTGCTCTTTGTCAAAGACTCTTATCTCAATAGATTTCCCCATTTGCGGCTCATGTAGTCACTAGAATGATCCCCATTTTGTCTCTAATCCGCGTATATACCTTTCTTACCGCGTCACGCGCCCGATACGCCAACAGCGAGTATTCAATCTGGCATCGGAGAGTGGTCATAACGTTTTGGCTTTTCGGGATGTCTTTCCAACCCCGGCGGTTTACCATTAGCTGCGCCGGCCGGAGTGGCCGAGCGGTTCTAGGCGCTACAATCTGGAACAGCGCGACCGCTACGGTCGCAGGCTCGAATCCTGCCTCGGGCATGGATGTGTGTGATGTCCTTAGGTTAGTTAGGTTCTACGTTCTAGGGGACTGATGACCTCAGATGTTAAGTCCAATGGTGCTCCGAGCCATTTGAACCATTTGATTAGCTGCGTAGTCTCGCGACCAATCCTATTAGGCTTATCTCCTGACAGGCCATCCCGTTTGACACAGCTAGGCGGGCTGAAACCAGCATCGTGCTTAGGCACCACCGAAAATTACAGTAGGAACTGATTCACAGAATTGTTCCACAATCAATGTTCAGTGTGATCTGAAGATCTGTGATTTCTTAGAGTTTAATTTAAGACGTAGTTTTGGCGTCAATTGTTACAACGAACAAAGCTTGTCACTCATATTTGATATGGAAAAAGCAGAGTCATTAGGGCTGGCGTATATATATTTCTCGGTGCTGCCAGTAAATATGGTGCCTCATGACGAATGGTTTGTTCACGACAAATCCAATATTCCGAATAGTTTCCGAGATAGAACACATTTAATGTACATTTATTTTGGGCTAATGGTGCGCACCTATGTGCCTTAGCCACCCCATCTGTTTAACGATTTATCCTAGTGCTACTTATCTTGTTGCTTTCAAACTCTTTGCTCAGATATCTTTCCGCCATTAAACTAGCCCGTTAAAGGCGCAGTTGTCGATTGTGTATCGTGAGTGAAGTAGTGTGAGGGACTGAGGTTATATCTGGGAGTAGCATCGCTTAACTGTGTTTGTATGCGCTCTGGCTAAAACGCTACCGTCTTCACTAATGACAACTACATACGTTTACGGCTTCTGCAATGGTAGCGCTCCCTGTGCCGTCAAATAATAGCCTCGGCTCTTTCCGATACGTCGAGTTCTTGACTGTTGTTTATTTACCAGAGTTTTCAGTACACTGCGTGAAAACCGTAATATTCCTAGTTTCCATTTTTCTTCTGAACGTGTAGTTCAACAACCTGAACGGGAACATCAACACATAGTTGAAATAGTGCAGTGTAGTCCTACTATCAGCATAGGCTACTTTCTGCACGTATCAGAGACCCACGAACACTTCTATGGCGAACATTACAAGCAAAAAACTTGTAAACACACACCGTATCGACAATCTTCACATTGGAAACAATGCCACACGAATTGGTCACTAGTTAACTTACAATCGTTATTTGCTTCAGTTGATACTATTCACAGATGAGGCCACGTTTACACGGAATAGAATCACCAACATACGTAATAATCATCGAAGGTCGCAGAAAAACCAACACGCTCTAGTGAAACCAATTTCCAATATAGTTTTTCGATCAATGTTTGGTGCGGTATGATCGGTAACACGTTTTTATGTCTAGTTATTTTAAAAGAGAGAAAGACGGGACAAAATCACTTATTTTTTGGAAAACTCGTTTGCTGAACACCTTGAGGACGTTCCCTTGGCCTCTCGGACTGCGATGTATTCCAGCAGGGCGAAACCCCTCCTTATTTTACCAGAGGTGTGAGGCTACCATCTCACCAGTACTTTCCCTAGTCGCTGGACTGGTCGTGGTAGTACCATAAATAGTCACTGAGATCGCCAGACCTTACACCATCAGCTTTTTGTTTCCGGGGTTTTATGAAGCCACTGTTGTACAAACGAAAGATGAATACGAGAGATAAACTGGTGTCCTCGTTAGGGAATGTGCAGAGGCACTAAGACAAGGAACAATGTTCTCCTAAAATTGCACAAATTCACTTATGCTGACTGTGGGGTATTCGAACATTTGTTCTGACATTTAAATTAGTTGTAATGTGACATGTACGATAATGCTTAATGGTGAACGTGTAGAAAATACATATTTTTCAAATTATACTATGTAAAACGCATCTTGTAATAGTTACTATTGTACATATGTAAACCTGACAATGTGCTAAATAATACAGAAATAAATAACAATCTACATTAAATGTGTTAGATCTCGGAAAGCACTTTCAATATTGCGTATGTCCGTGGGAAGCTTTTTGCTTCAAAGGATCCTGTCATATCCCTGAATATTACTCAACTTTCATGAGAGACCCTGTATAAGTGATAGAAGAATGTATCACAGACGTATACAATGAGGAAAGCTGGCTACAAATGAATGAACGCTTTGAGCTAAGAGGATAGCTATCCAAAACCAGTACTCCTGGATACGAAGTTTTTCACAAAGAAGTCTCTGGATAAAAAGTTAATTTGCCGTGTCAAAATCGGATAAAATGCCAAGCTTTCATTCAAGCTATGTGATTGTCATCAGGAGTTAAGTCTGAATGTCGTGAAACTGGCGAGATCGCAGCTTTTATTTCTAGAGGACGGCATCTGATTAGCTGGAGTACGTTGTGGTATTATGACGAAGATAGCACATGCAGAGGTGGCGCTCTCTACGTCCGCAAATAACGTTTGCGTTCTATCCGTTGTCGCTTGCAGCGCCACCAGTCGCATATTGGGGTAAACTAAGATGTCTTCCTCATTTCTTTTCCTTGATCTGTTGCATGCTTTCACCCCTTGCTAGGTGCACAGCCAGGCTCATGATGGACGGAGTCCTTACTTTTAAAAACCACTTAGAAAATATAAGAAAAAATCAACATTAAAATTGTGATTACTAGGAAACTAGCTGTTTCAGGACGGGGCGAATCGCAGATGCTCTTCGTAGTCTTACAATGTCATTGGTTTATTGCAGAATATTGTGCCACAGTACGGAAAACAATGCACATGCCCGCAAAGTTGATATTAAGCTAAATCAAGCAACGAGTATAACTAGAGGGGTATTATTTAAAACTGCTCAGCCATCAACTAGACGAAAAGCAGCAAAAATGGCTCTGAGCACTATGGGACTCAACTGCTGTGGTCATAAGTCCCCTAGAACTTAGAACTACTTAAACCTAACTAACCTAAGGACATCACACACATCCATGCCCGAGGCAGGATTCGAACCTGCGACCGTAGCGGTCGTGCGGTTCCAGACTGTAGCGCCTTTAACCGCTCGGTCACTCCGGCCGGCACGAAAAGCAGCAGCTGCGACAGTGTTCCAAAAGTTTACTACTTTTAGAACTCACCTCTGTATAACCAGCCACATACTTACAGCCAGCCGATTGAAATCCAGAAAACCTACCTGACCTCGCAAGATGCGCCTCTTTTATATGATTTCTGCCCTGAGGATTGACATAAGTTTCCTCCAGAGAATTCTCATCTTATTACTGACCCTACTAACAGTGCGAATGAATTTCATCATCTCAGGAAATTATGGACAGCTCCGACTGGGCTCTGTAGGGGATAAAGAGGGTATTGGGTCTGCTCTTGGGTGCATTAAGTGTTTCCACCTCTTGTCATATGGGGATACGTCCGCCATTGTCAAATATGTTGGTCTTGGAGTCGAGTTGTTACGGCGTGGGGAGCCAGACCGTCTCCAAATCTTTGAAAACGGTACATTCACCGGTCAACGTTGTTGTGACCCTGTACTTCTTCACCGTGTGCATCTTTTCAGGTTTCATTCCGTCCTGTCTTCATTTTTATGGATGCCAAAGCGCAATCGCATCGAACAGCCCGAGTGGATGAGGTCATGGAACGAAAGGACTTTGGCGAATGGACTGGCCTGCCCCCTTCTTAAATCCCATCGAGAACGTCTAGGACACGTTGTGGAGACATGATACAGGACGTCCACACGCTCCAACAACCCTCTAACAGTTGTCAGGCGGGCAGGTTGTGGAATGGAACGGTCTACCACAAGAACGCGTAACAAATGCGTGGCAAACATTAGACCACGTTGCTGAGCATGCACTGCCTCTGTGGTGATCTCGCACCCCTGTAAGCACCATTTCCAGCCCTTTGTAAGGTCCAAACGATCAGCATCAATCACAGTGATTCCTCTGTAATTGTTCTCTGTGAACAAATGTGTTATTCCGACCCGCCAGTGCGGCCCCACGACTCCCCAGTGCGGCATTAATTGATAGAGTTGTTAGATGTAATCCTGAGGAATGTTGTGTCACGTTCTCTCCGACTGGCGCCATAGAATGTCAAAATTCCGAGCTGGTTGTAGGGCCCTGACCATAATGCTCCAAACGTTTTCAACTGGGGAAGATCAAGCGACCTTACTGGCCAAAGTCGGGTTTGGTAAACGCAAAGTAAGCTGAGGATGGCTATCTGTTAAGGCCAGAAAAACGGAGCTACAATATCGTCGATGTAACGTTGTCATGTAACTATGCCGCGGATGACAACCAAATGAATCCTGGTATGAAAAGGAATGTCAGACCATAACTACAGGTTGTCGGGTAATACAGCGGGCGAGAGTCAGGTTGACATTCCACCACTGTTCAGGGCCCCCCAGACAAGTCTCCTCCTGGAATCCGGTTGACTCTAGTATAACTGTTTTCAGTTATGAGTCCAGCTTCGAACTGAGCCCCGATGACAATCGCAGACGTGACTGGAGACGCCATGGAAAGCGGTGGGACACCAACCTGACTGTCGGCCGCCATACTGACTGACCATTAGGAGTTATGGTCTGGGGCGCCATTCAAATGGCACTGAGCACTATTGGACTCAACTTCTGAGGTCATTAGTCCCCTAGAAGAACTACTTAAACCTAACTAACCTAAGGACATCACACACATCAATGCCCGAGGCAGGATTCGAACCTGCGACCGTAGCGGTCTCGCGGTTCCAGACTGCAGCGCCTAGAACCGCACGGCCACTTCGGGCGGCGGGCGCCACTTCTTTTCACAGCAGGATCGCTTTGGTTGTCATCCGCGGCACCCTCACAACACAGCTGTACGTTACGTTATGCTACGCCCCACTTTGTTGCCCTTCATGCCAAACGGCAAGCGATCCTGGGCTTGCATTTCGGCAAAGATAATGCCTGCCTGCACACGGCGAGAGATTCTGCTGCGTGACTTTGTGCAAACCCTACGTTGGCCAGAAAGGTCGATGGCTCATTACGCAACCATAACTGGATTCTGACGATCTAACGCGCCTATTGGACAAAATTTGGCATGATATCTCCCAGGAAAACGCCAAGGCGAATGACTGCTCTCGTAAGAACCCCAGATGGAAAAATGTGTTACTGTCTTGCTGAATTTGTTAAACTAGTTCTCTTGAAATGATCATCTAGTTTTTCTGAAATTGTGTACATTAGTTTATCTGTTCCTGTAAATCACATCTCCTGATTTCCGTCGGTAAGAGCTGTATAACACTGCAGAACGCTAGAACAGCATAGGTACGTTCATTAGCGCTCGTAGAGGACGCTGAGAAGAACAATAGTTCCACTCTCAGCCACCAGGTGAAAATATGGCGCTGTAAGTAGTCAGAACCTGGTGTGAGTTGAGGAAAAGTGGTGTAACGATGAATCAAATGATTAAAGACTCCCTACTCAGCAACATTCTGTATCTGTAACACGTCATGGTTGGCAGTTGATTGCGGCATATTCAGCTAATCAAGGCGATATGACGTGGTATGCTATTCTTCAGATCAGGAAGAGTCAGGATACGTCCCTTATACACACGATTTTTCAGTTATCCCCACAACAATACGTCACATGGATTTAGGTTGAGGGATTTGGAAAGCCATACATCTTGAAATTATCTAGATATGATGTGATCGTTACCAAGGTTTTCTCGTAGAACATCTGGCAAGTGAGATGTGGTGTCATCCCATCTTGTGTGAAAATAATGGTTGTGACACGGTTGAATTTTTGCAAAACTGGCATCATTTGTTCACAAAGAAGGTCATTAAACGTGCAGATGTATGTACACCTAACAAGCTCACGAGGTGTCATCCGCTTGAAGAGAAACAGACTGTGCACACAACAGCTTGCAAAACCGCATCAGCCAGTCACATAAGCTGAATGCAATGGATGTCACTGCATAACATTTAGAGGAGAACTCCATCTGCGACAATTATGAGCAGTCACGGCACCGCGTAGAGTAAAATGTGCCTTGTGCATCCAAACAATATTCTCTGGCCACATGCCATCCATTTCCATGTGTGCCAAAAAGCTAAGGGCAATGTTACGGTGTTCAATCTTATCTTGGGGCTTCATTTGATACACATTCTGAATCTTGTACGGATACCAGTGTAAATACGCCGAAAAATCATTTGAACTGTTGACCAAGGGAGAAACAAGCACTGGCTGCGGAATCTGAGGCACGTGCTGCACTGCACGCTCGGCTATGGCTACAGAAACTTCATCGACAACTGCCATGGGAATGGGCCGTCTTCCTCTCCCGGCTGCACCACCTAACTAAACTGTTTCTTCAAATTTTTTCGTCATATTCCTCAGCCCATTTATTGACATGTGTCCTCTCCGCAGCTGTTTCTGTAGGTGATCCGCAATGCAACACTGTTGTAGCTGCCGTTTTCATAAAACGACTTTACCAGCAGTGAACGGTCTGTCTACTCAGTAGGCAAGGCATTGCGTACAGTACGGAAATCTTCAACCTTCTTAACACTTTACACCAACAGTCACTTCGTAAAAGAAATCAACACACGTCGCAAAGCAACGAACAGCATACTGACGTGAAAACAGTGAACATTTCACATTCTGACTACTTACAGCGACATATTTTCACGTGGCGGCAGAAAGAGGAAGTATTATTCTTATTTTTCAGAATACTCCACGAGCGCACCAATTAATGCACACACCTACGGTGTTTGAGTGTCCTGCGATGTGTCAAGAACGCACTGCAGCTCTCGGAACACTGTCAGTTTAATTACAACCACCCTGTACATTAATCACTGTTAAACAGAAACACTCCTTATATTCCGTGCATAGCGATATTTTAACTGTTGGTCTATATAAACGTGTTCCATAACAGTAACATGCTTATATTCTGACATGATTCATAAACTGTTCCGAAAAATAATACCATGCCAGTTTCGAATGTCTTCTACATCACTCCAGTTAAAAGCTTGTAATTTATACAATGTATTTCGCGAAACAAGAGCTCTTCTTTTCTTCATTAATATAGGCTGAATTTAATACCCTTGATTTTAAATTAAAACGAGCATAAGGACTTATACCAACTTCTCGACGTTTACTCGATAAACCCTTTAAAAGCGTATAACCTGAGAGACGAACAGAGTTCTAGAGGAGGTCTGGTTTGAGCCACGTACCCAAGAGAAGAATGTTTGGAGTTCTACTGGTACGACAGATCAGCACGAACTGGTAAATATTACACATGGTACTGAGAGAAGGCAACTCACATGCACCTCCTACAGTGAACTCTGTAAGTGTTACCTATGTTGTCGCTAAAGTAAACAAAATATAAACGTTTGTTACCTTGTAATGAATTAATGAACTTAAACGTAATTTGGGAGAAAACATCAATAAAAACGTCATCAATAATACTGAGGGAAATACAAACCATCTAGTTGCAGATCAATCAAGGAGATTACTATTAATATAGCAGGTAACTGCAATTCGTTCTCCCATTTCGTCCAATAGAAATAAATACTCTCCGTTGTGGTTTCGTTAGGTGACCTAGGGGACAAGTGCAACACTAGAAATCTGAACGTCTGGACTGCACCCAATGTCGGTCATAATACCTTTTTTGTGTGACCTCTTCCAGGTCTTGAAACGATTTGTTACGTGTAAAAATATGAAGTCTCTCTGTGGTTCGGAGTTCTAGTTAAACTGTGACCCCCATGAAGCTAGTTGGACACGTCAGTTCAAAGGTCGGAGAAAGGAAAGATCAGGTGTCTTAGTTCTGCCAGTACTTCTTCAGTGTAAAATTCAAAAGCTATTTAATCCAAGGCAAACTTAATTTCTTACACGCAAACGCTAAATATGCTTCTGCAAGGTTACTACGTTACAGTAACTCCTACTGTAGACTGCTAGTCGGGATATTTTTGTTGGTTTTCGTACCACTCAAACTGGTAACATTCATCCGTCGTTCATAGTCGATCTAGTACAACGAGGTGGATGTACGCTTAACTGCGTCGCTGCTCCACTTGTACCCTTAAACTAAACGACGCAACAAACACGGTTCTGAAGGCGATCAGAACATGTTACATCTCTGTGCAACCACAGGAATTATTGCAGATTATCTACTCCAGTAAGGGGTACTGAATTCCAAGTGAATGCAGTTTTCGTCAGATCTAGGAAATTACGCTGTTGTTTGGGATTGACAGTGTAAAAATACTGTTGCTTAGGCTTACTGTTTAATGCAACTCGTTGATTGTTCAGTATTTGTGGTTGTATCAACTCTTACACTTCCCATTATTTCTATACCACTTAGAGCTACTAAGCACTGTCGCCGTCATGGAGACACTGTGTTTGTCACTCGGTCTTTTTATCCTCACAATAAAATGTTTTCGGCACATGATGCTACTGCGTTCGGACTGTCTGGCTCGTCAAACTGAACTGAAATTTATCTTCTTTGTACATTGCGTTAACTCAGAATCATTTTACGTGTTAATTCGATGCCAGATATTTCATGTATTTTGTGTTCACGTTTATCCACTACATTCGCATAATATATGGTTCCTATAGAACTCTTCCCATTATAGAAGGATACTTCTGGCTCAGAAACGGGCGGTTCGGGCAGTAAGTGGGGTAAGTTCGTGAACCTCTTGTCGACCCATGTTCACGAGTTTGGGTATTTTGACATTAGCCTCTCAATATATGTATATATTCCTTACTGTCATTTCTTGTTAACAATATCACCTAATTCCCAAGAAAAGCAGCTTTTACTCAGTTAATACTCCGCAGAAATCAAATCTGCATTTGGATCGCACTTCCTTAACTCTTGTGCAGAAAGGTGTGCAGTATACTGCTGAATCCATTTTCAATAAGCTACCACAAGAATTCAAAAATCTTAGCAGTAATCCACGCGCTTTCACATCGAAACTGAAGAGTTTCCTCATGGGTCACTCCTCCTATTTTGTCGAGGAGTTCCTTGAAAAATTAAGTTTATTCTTGTTGTATTGTTGATTAAAGTTTTAAACATGGCTGCGTGGTCAGTGACCGTTTACAAAGTTGATTTCATTACTTAAACTTATGGCTTGACTTTTTTCGGGTTCATAAACATTTTATTTTTATCTGTTATTACTTTTACGTTGTAATTTCATATACTGACACGTTCCATGACCTTGGAGATTTGCTCCTGGATTTGGTCCTACGGAACTTGACGTGTAAATTAAAAAAAAAAAAAGATACAACAACGGCTTTATGCTCACAGAGCGCGCTATGTAAACGTTAAGTTACTAAAAAGGAAAGAGCGTCGACTCAATTCACAAAATGCAGCAGCAGCTAAGCGGCTATTGACGTGGACATCCAACTGGATTTTCGTGGTCACGGTGTCAACCAGGTATTTAAATTATCCAGAGATCAATCTCGTATCTGATAATGTGTACGGCACTTCATATCATAATGACTGAGTAAAAAATTATTTCGTGTTTTATGGATTATGTTTGCACTGTTCTGGAGTATTTTATTTCATACCTTAAGCTGTAATTCCATCATATTTCGAATGGTGGTGGTGGTGGTGGTGGTGTTAAGTCGTACCTATGATTTACAGCATTTAATCCGCTTCTGAGAAAATGAAAGCAATATCAAAACAATGTCCATCCACTCCTTCACTGAATAACCTATTTTATATGTTACCTGGTACAATAGCTCTTAACATATTGTAAACGACATTCATTGTCTAGCATAACTAGCAGTGTAAGCTAAATTTCATTCATCAGAGAACAGAACTAGAAGTATGCACACAATTACGCATTATGGAAGCCGAGAAATGCTTTGTTCCCCACTTAGCATGCAGAGGAATTCACGGAAAGGCTATTTGTAGCGTGCTCTCTCAGTGGTTCGGCAAATATTCCAAATCAGACATTATTCAAGCTAATGGATCTTCCAAGAGAGAAACAACAGAGTTATCCATTAGGATCGGTTACTGGGAACACGCTCCGTCAGCACTTCAGCTTAGTCCTAGGGAAGTGCTCAAACGCTATTCTCTACGACCTCTCCACTACGTATTTACACTGACAGAAACAGTGGGGTGCACACACACGCGCGCGCACACACACACACACACACACACACACACACACACACACACACACACACACACACACACAAAGTAAACCATAAAAACAGCAAGTAATCCAGCAACAACCTCTATGGAAATAACTTCACAAACATTGCAGCATTAATACCGTTCATCTCGAATACCTGAAAATGAATCAACAGCCATACCATTACCCAGAAATAATTAGTAAGCAATTAAGGAAATGTTGAAACAGAACAAATAGTTCTGAAATATTCTAGTAAGATATCTTATTCAGTGCTATTTTAATAATGGTATTGGCCACTGTGGCCGAGCGGTTCTTGGCGCTTCAGTCCGGAACCGCGCTGCTGCTACGGTCGCAGGTTCCAATCCAGCTGCCTCGGGCATGGATGTGTGTGATGTCCTTAGGTTAGTTAGGTTTAAGTAGTTCTAGGTCTAGGGGACTGGTGACCTCAGATGTTAAGTCCCATAGTGCTTATAGCCATTTCAAGCCATTTTGAATAATGATATTCTGTTGACAGATTTGATCGCTAACACGCCGGAGGCACTAGTTGCACAGTTAAAGTAACGATGCAAATTCACAACCAGACATCTACACGCCTCCCGTCACTAAAAATTAAACAAAATTTAGCATAAGGAGAGGCCTGCGGTGTTTTATGCCAGTACATTATGGTTTTGTTAACAGGTCATATGGTCGAGATATTTTTGATGCCGTTCCGGTGAGAGATTTACATTTGCCAGTTATTTACGAAATCTAAGAAAATGGCTCTCATGCTGCATTTCTGTTGCAAGTGAAGTTGTAATTTTCAGTAACAAATATTGAGATAAATATTTACTTCACATTACGTTTGACTTATTTCTTTTGACACATGCACGTTAGTGATCGGCGTCCCTTTATTCATATTAATGTACCAGGAAAGACAAGTTATAGAAGTATCTACGTGAAATCCGCACTTGCAGTTCGGCCTATGTAATCGAAGATAACTATACACCATCTAGAATATACACATTACAAACGTAGCAGCTGTGTGTATGAGCCCTGTCAGTATGGATTGCTGAAACTGCCGATTACACGTAAGCAAACTACACTACCAAGTCTGTCACTCGACTGCCAGACTCCACGATATCTACACCGAAACACAGCAGACGCCTGATGCGGCTACTGTGGAAAGAAATCACACATACAGTATGCAATAAGCAGTCTGGAACTATAGCCCGGCTTTTTATGTAATTACATTTCTCCCTTAGCTCATTAGCACGCGAAATGTGTAAATGTTAAGCAATTATGTTACCAGAGGTGATGCATCTCATTCTACAGTTACGTGTTCTTTTTACATATTTTAGTTTCATACTAGATAAGATTACATATTATTGCTTTTCATTCTCCTCCATATTTCCCCACACCCGCAGCAGCCAATTCCATTAGACGAATATCCGAATCAAACCTATCACAAAAGTTGAACACAGGAAAAATCACATTCTAGTGCAATGAAGCGTGATTAATTGCACACTGAGTTGGATTATGAACGACGTGCCTCAGCGTAATTTTCGAAGATTTGGAATTTCAGTTCTCAAAAGCAAAGCTGATAAAACGATAAACTGTGTAGAGTATTGCTCTTCGTCTGTCAAATAGTTGTTCCTAAGAGCTCACGATTGTTTGTGTTCCTGATCATCACAATTATCACCCAAATTAAGATTCTCGGTTACTATGAATGACACTTTCAATATTGAAGGATCGACTGTTCTACGCCCAATGCATAATAAGCAGATGGGAAGCTATAAGAAGTTCCAATTTCTGCAACATACACATAATGATGCGCTAACGAACAACAAATCAGTACAGTCGTATAAGCAGTAAATGTTACTGGTGCATATACGGAAGGTTCCAAACTCTACGAATGATTTTTTTTTCCCATTACATGTGCTCTGCAGCGGTTTCTGCAAACGTTACATCGTACAATCGTCAAGTGCATGAATACAGCACGTTTATACAAAAGTTTTGCAGTCAACAGATACCTGATGAAATGACATTAAAGATAACTGTCTGGATTTAGATTTTTGTTACCAAGAAGCTGCGAAAAGTGCACGGCACTACATAATTAAACACAGCATATGAACATCCATCGACGAAACAACGGATCAAGTGGACATTTCACAGCAATCTCGTTGTTCGCAAACTATACGGAGAACAACCCTCAGTTACTGATTTCCTGCGAAGTCCAATCATTCAACACTAGCATGATTTGTTGATGACAGTCGTACAGTACTATGGCTAAAGGGAATTCAGCCGGCCGATGTGGCCGAGCGGTTCTAGGCGCTTCAGTCTGGAACTGCTCGACCACTACGGTCGCAGGTTCGAATCCTGCCTCGGGCATGGATGTGTGTCACGTAGTTAGGTTTAATTAGTTGTAAGTTCTAGGGGACTGATGATCTCAGATGTTAAGTCCCATAGTTCTTAGGGTCATTTGAACCATTTGAGGGAATTCAAGAAGAAAAAATTGTTAGGTATTCAGATGCTGCAACCTACATGCTGAGGACGGCAAGTTCGTTACAGCAAAACAGATCACAGTGCCAATGGACAGGACCCTCGAGGGCAGAGGACAGAAACTCACCTATGTGGTGGATTGTTGCACGCCTTAGATCTCCGAGTATTCTATCATTTAGACAAACCGTCCAGATAATTTGATCCCATGCTTCAATCGACTAATACATGCTGTTTCGATTTATTAGCTTTTCCACCACGCTCCTTATTTGATAATGGACTGCCAAAAGATGCAGTAAAAGCCATTTAATCTTATTCAAACTGAATTTTCCGTGGATATACAGTACTCAGCAACGGCAGACCTTCTCGGCTGCAGAAGGATTTGTTTTAGGGCTCAAAAACAACTAGGGTCATATGCGCCCATATCAGAACCATAGAACACGCAGACGAAAAACGAGTTAAAAGCGACTACATATTGAGCTCAATCTATGGAAGGAAATACAGCTAAAACCAGCATATTGGAGATGGATCCATAAAATACGTCTCAGAGACAAAGGAGGTCCTAAACTAAAGATTAAATATTCTTCGCCATATTGCTACGACGGATAAAAAGTAAAACGTCGTCAACAGCTCGCGCGTCATTCGTCAAAACGGCCAATAACTCACACGGCAAACATAAATGAGAAAGAATGTGATTAAAAAGGGACATTCCGTCAGGAAACGGCGAACCAATAAAGGTTGAGGCAATGAGCACAAAGCGATGGGTAAAAATGCAGTGCCCAATACGCAGCCTAGCTAGAATGATCTCCTCTCGGCAAGAGGGCTGAGAGGATGTCGGCCAAGCCGCTGGGAGAGGTTTAATTCCTCGGAGCTTGTCCCCATGAAGGGAAGACCAGTATTGATGACAAAACGAGACAACCTGCTGAGAGACGGCAACAACTAAATCATTGGAGGGAATGGAAGAACTAGCGGGATGAGGTACGAGGACTGCAGTCTTGGCAGCAGCGTCGGCGGCCTCGTTTCCCGTCAAACCTACGTGTCTACGGACCCACATAAAAATTACAGTGGCTTCATGAAGAGTAAGGAAGCGAAAGTTTTACTGGACCCGTTGCACTGAGGGATTGACAATGTGATAGAGGCTCTGAAGGTCATTCAGAGAGTCGGAACAGATGACACAATTTAAAAGCCTGTGTCACCGGATGTACTGCGTGGCCTGAAACAGGGCGAAGAGCTCCACTGTAAATACTGAGCAGTGTTCTGAAAGCCGACACCGAAAATCATCGGTGCCAATGACGAAGACATACCCGACACCACTGTCAATCCGAGATCCATCAGTGTACACGAAGGTACTGTCGCGAAGTTCCGTGCGAAGATCGAGAAATTTACAGCGATATAGCTAGTCCGGAGTAGTGTACTTAGGAAGCGAATGAAGTCCAACGTGAACATGGGCCGCCGCGCAAGCCGAGGTGGTGAAGGATTCACACCCACTGGGAAAGAGGGAGGCAGCATGAAGTTAAGCTACCAGACCAATAGCCGCGAACACCAGGAGGCAAGAGAGAGGAGGGACGCGGCCTCTGGCGATCAAAGGAATCATCGAAGAAGGAGGCATGGGATGGGTGGCCAGTCATAGCACACAAACGGCATGCTTATCTGCCGAGGAGAGAATGACGTCGGTATGACAATGGCAATTCAGCAGCTTCTGAATACACTCAATTGGGCTAGTGTAAAAGGCGCCAGTGGCCAAATGGAAGTCACGATGGTGGATGGTATTGAGACGGAGTTACGATGGACGCACGTGCAGATGCATACACGAAACACCCATAGTCTGGTTTCGAATGGACGAGGGACCAGTACATATTGAGGAGGGTGGTCCGATTCGCTCGGCAGGAAATACTGCTGAGGACATGTAGGGCATTAGGTAGCCAGGTAAGGCACGTGGGAAGACCGAGAAAGTTTCCTATCGAACATGAGCAGCAGGAATTTCGTGGTTTCAACGAACGGAAGAGCAACAGACCCAAGATGTAAAGACGGTGGAAGAAGCCAATTGCGCCGCCAGATATTCATGCAAACAGTTTTTTTCAGTGGGAAAGCGAAAGCCATTGTCGATGTTCCATCGAGACAACGCTGAAGACACCACTCAAAGAGACAAGTCTGTGGAGAACTGCAATAGAATATCATTCTTTTAAAATTTTCTGAAGGAAACGGTGCATGCGGCCTCAGAAACCCCTCCTCTCGAGAGGACCGAGGATACCAGACCTCCAGCAAGTGTCGTAGACTTTCTTAAAATCAGAAATCACGTCCATAGCCTGGTATTTCCACGGAAAACCATTCATGACATGGGTTGACAAAGTGATAAGATGGTCAACTTCAGAACGGCTGACTCGAAATTCACATTGAGCAGTGGCTAGGGCGAGACTCGAGCCGCCATGCCAGCCCGGTATGAATCATATATTCCATCAACTTGTATTCACAGCTGGTGGGAGAAATTGGGCGGTAGCTAGAAAAAAGGTGTTTGGTCTTACCGGTTTAGGTTTGGGTATGACAGTGGCTTCGCGCCAGCGTTTCAGAAACGTGCCCAGATGCGACTATACGTATGAAGGAGACAGTGCTTCCCCGTAAGAGAAAGGTTCTGCAACACGTCTCCGCGTGCGAATTGCGTCGCGGCACGCCTCAGTCACCCAGGGACCGGGACACGGTGCGGTAAAGAGGAAGTGCGAGGAATGGAACGTTCTGCGGCGGTAAAGTATAAAGTTTGTAAGATATTGTACCTGATCATCAAAAAAAGGGGAAATGTTGTTCGTCGATGGTTGCCAGGGATGAGTAAAGCTTCCAGTCGGCCTCAGAAAGCGGCCATTTTGGTGTGCACGTAGGTGGCGTAGGATTCAGCAAAACGATAACACACAGAAAAATGGTCGCTCGAATACGTGTCAGAAAAAATGGACCTTTCTAAACCACAGGCAAGCTGGCAGTACAGAAGAAAAGGTCCAAATGAGAGTAGGTGTGCGTGGAGTCAAAGCAACGTGGGTGCTTCCGTGTTAAGACAAATTACGTTACATTGATTGAGAAGGTCAGCCAAGAGGGCACCTCTCGGACAGGAGCAGAAGAAAGGTGTGAGGAAGTTGCCGAATAAGCTGTAGGAAGTCTTCCCTGGTGACACCGATTGACAGACAGATGCAAACGGTACAAAGGGAAAAGATAATGTGAGAAAGGAAAACGTGGACTGCAACAGCTTGTCGCTGCGTAGTCAGGAAAATAGTTTGACTAGGAATGTCATCTTGGATGAGCAGCATGACTGCCCTGTGATACGGAATACCGTCCTCGGGGGAAGGTCAACGTGGGACCGAAAAGAACTGCGAGAGATCGAAGCGGTCGTGAGGACGCAGTTTTGTTTCTTGGAGGCATAGGACAAGTGAACGCTGTGATTCCAAGGGCTGCCACAATTCCTCTTTGTTGTATCTAAGGCCAAGAAAGTTCCGTTCGAGGAAAGTTATGACGAGGAAACGGGAGAAGGGAAAAAAAATGAAGGGGTATCACCACGGCGGCTGCCGAGTGCCAGCCTTCGAAGACTCACTGCAGAGACTGAACAATCCTGCCTTATGAGATCTACACAGGCGTCAGCATTCTCCCTCTGTCGGTCTGCAGAGTCCAAGGCAGATAAATGGTTGGTGGTGCGCATCGGCGACATGGAGGTTGGCCGGGTGAGAGTATCACGAGGAGACGCCATTGAAGATGATCTGCAAGTTGACGAAGCCTTTGCGAGTGGCAGATGACGATTCAGATGTTTGTAAAAAGTCTTCGCAGGATTATTCCGTCGCATGTCTGCGTGGCTATGTCCTTCGTGGAGCGAGATGCAGCAAGAACAGTACTGTAAGTGCCGAATGGTAAAATTCATGGTTTATGACTAACCAACAACTTGCGAGCGACAGAGTAAGGTACTTTTTCCCTTTACGTGGATCTCCTGGACCGCCTGCTCACCGGGATACACGGGACATTCTCGAGAGGAGCCTAGCTAGGCGCCATTGCTACTGATACATTGGGGAGAAGGGGATAGACAATCGCCTACCACAGGTTACACATTTGGCCAGGTGTCAACAGGACATTCGAGTGCGGTTTTAATGATGACGTTGGTAGCAGCACATCAGGTTTGGAATGTACGGTTGGACTGTGACAACTTCATAGCCTGCTGCGATCTTTGATGAAAGCACTAGTCTAGCAAATGTGAGAGAAAGAGTGCGTGTGGGCACTATGAATGTATGTACCTTTTTCATCGTCCGATGGACTGTAACGACGCCCTGATCAGAGAGGTACGTTTAGATTTCTCTCTTGGTCAGACCATCGAGTAGCCTAGTGTACATAACACCAAGCGAAGAATTCAGCATTCTATGGACTTCGACATGAGCAGGATATCCGTGGAGGAATGAAGCTGCAAGCAGTTATTTTGCTTGATAATCAAACGCGAAGTGCCATTACATAAACGAGAGAAGGATTTCATAGGGCCAGCAACTGCGTCAACACCTTACCGTATAATAATAAATGGCTTTGCCTTAGCAGAGGACTGACCTACAGTATGTGATACCACGAGGAACCATGGTGCAGCTGGGAGAATCTTTGAATCGTTAGCTTCATTCCGTTTACGTTTATTACACATAGACCGTGAAGAAGATTATTGGCTCATTGCGAGAAAATCCCCTATGATTGCCAGCGTCTCCGATGGCGCGCTCCTTCGAACTGGGGGCTCCCCTCACAGGGGTATGCACCCGCCTTAGGTCACACTTCCAGAACACCAAACCAGAGGGACCACATGGCAATTTTGGAAGGTAACAGCTCTGCAATCACCCCTCCCTGGGCCTGCTGTCATAGTCACCTTCTACACGTCAGACGAGTGGGCCGGCCTTCAGGATCACACGGGGAGGAACAAGAGAAAGAGGAACCTCTAACGCCTAAGCCGAGGAAGGATAAGAGAGGGGAAACGGAGAAAGAAGAAAAGGAACGAAAAACAATGGAGAGACTGCTCTGACGTCAGACTGGTGAAAATGCTGAACATGTTCCCAAAAACATCCCATTCATGTTCCCAGAAGGACGGGGAAAAGGAATAGCAAGGGGATAGACATTCAACACGGGAGAGAAAAGATGCTGCAAAGGTTGGGGCCCCATAGCAGCTAAGCTCGAACCCGCCAAAGAGCAGCGAACCCCCTGAGAAGGGGAGTGGTAGGGGTTGCAAAAGGTGAATATAGCGTCATCGTTCTACACATTGTATTCCCATGGTGAATGTGGTCTCACCATCGTCAGCCATACAACACAGAGAAAGCATTTTACGTACCCCTGTGTTTCGTGAAAGCAAATCATGCTTCACCAATAGAAGTCAGCCTTTCATCTTAGATGACGGGCAGAAGTTGCATCAACTTGAGATGTCAGGAGGATCCCGCCTATATTGAACGAAACATGCGAAAGGGAATCTGCGAATTTTGCCGGTGCATTACCTTTCTCAACCATTTCTTGCTTTCGTAGTTTAACTGACAGTGCCTTGTTTATATGCCTGATGTACGCAAAATTTTCCCTGAACTTCGCTCTCAGAAGCCTAAATCTTTAGGCAGAAACACAGAATCGGGAACGGTGGTGTCTGTCTCTCTCTCTCTCTCTCTCTCTCTCTCTCTCTCTCTCTCTCTCCAGTAGTATATGGTGAAGCAAAATTCGCGCACTCGAGCTTCGCAGCACGACTCCTCACATGCCAGTGATAAAAAAATGTCTGTCACAAAATTTCGTCTCGCGAGTATATGGGTTCGCATGCAGGAGGTCGTTGTTTCGATCCTGGTTTGAGACATGTGTTTTTCATATGGTAAATGTAGTCCAGGTAGTGGCATATTAATCCGTCAACAGCTATTGCAAAGGGTGCTCCAGAAAACAATTGCACTTACATACTGCAGCAGTATAAATGGAAGATTGGTCGGCTTTGAAAGAAGCCGTTTCCACGTCGTGAGCGTGAATTTATTCGCACCACTTCATCTACTAGATGCGAAACCTGTTTTTTTTTTGTATACTCCTCCAATGGTCTCATAGATTTGTACCAAATATTATTCTTGCCTCGTTCAGGTGAATTACAATTCGGTAGGGCCTTACGTTACCAGTCCGACTAGAAACATACTTTGCGAATAATGTCCAAACTCGGTTACTATTTGTATGTGTTATCACCATGGTCCCACTAATTATGCCTTTCGACACTGACTGTGGTAACGGCATTATTATTATTATTATTATTATTATTATTATTATTATTATTATTCTATGAGTGGGACTGTGGAAACATCACGTCCATTACCGTTAGTGAAACAGTGTAATTCTAAACCGTACATTTCACAATTAACGGTGTCGAGATGAATCATGGAGAACAATATCTGTCAGACGGGTAATGCGCGTTAGATGGAACAGCGCGAAGGACTGACGGCGTGTATATACTATGTGCGATGTCCACCAGACAGGGACTAGATGCGAGCGGAGTAACGCTCCCGTGACAGACTGCAACGTACATGCGTACACGTATCGAATTTTCTCATTGTTAAGTCGCTAAACCAGCGTGGCAGGCGTATGGCATACACAAACGATGAGTATGTGGATATGATTCTGGACCTTCGTGCATCTGATAAATGGGCTGCTGTTGTCGCTCGTGAATATGCTGCTAGATATCCTCGTCGACGCCATGCAGATAAAAATGTGTTACGTCCTCTAGGACTGCGCCTTCGGGAGTCAGGTTCCCTGCTTCCACCATCACGTGGGAGACGTCGTCCACGGACTCGCCGTACTCCAGCTACCGAGAAAGCTACTCTGGAGGTCATACACCAAGAAAGTCAGCGAAGCACACGTAGCGTAGCAAGGCAGCTGCACGAGCATGGGCTGCACCCCTATCATTATACTTTCATGCATCACCTGCATTCTGCAGATCTCCATCGGTGGCTGCAATTCTGAGCAAACTTCCAACAACAACAGGAAGTCAACGGTGACTTTGTGAACACCGTAATATGGTCGTATGAAGCAGCATTTACTAGAGAGGGTGTCTCCAATATGCACAATGCCCACTAGTGGTGTGAGGTTAACCCGCACGTCACCCGCGACCGTGGATATCAAGTTCGCGTAGGTATCATCATCTGGACCGGAGTGTTAGGGCCCCTACATGTTGCCTGACCGGTTGACTGCACAAAGGTGTCATGCGTTCTCTCAGACTATCTGCCTTATGCGCTGGAAGATGTTCCACTACATGTTCGCCAGAGGATATGGCTCCAACATGATGGTGCAACTCCACACTCTGGAATTAATGTGCGACATTATTTGGACAGAACGTTACCAGGGAAATAGCTCGGACGTGGAGGTCCAGTTGTATGGCCACCGCGTTCAGCTGACCCAAATCCCCAGGATTTCTTCCTGTGGGGATACCTGAAGGAGCACGTGTACTCTACTCCGCCGACGAGAGTGGAAGAATTGGTAGCACGTGTTCATGCTGCTGTTGTTACTGTGGACGCAGCTTGCTGCGAAGAGTCCAGAGCTGTATGATCAGGTGGGTTGCTCAATGTTTGGACATGCAGGGTGGTCGCTTTGAGCATCTGTTGTTCTTAGAACAACGTATTCCGTTGTGAAGGTCATGCGGCAATTAATATGGACATTATTATTGTCATTGGTTGCTAATGTGTGACATCTGAGAGCTCATATTACATGTAGTATAAATGACAAGTAGATTTTGTGTTACTGTACTGTGCTGTCATCTTTAGCATCTCGAAATAGATTTTGTTTTTGTAGTTATTCTGCCGTATGACAAGTCATTTGTTTTAACTGTCGATTTCTTATTTGACAGACCACGTATTTGTTATGTTCAACGTTACAAAATCTTGTAAATTTAGGATACATTCAACCTAAGAAACGGTGTATATTACAGTACGAAATGTCAGAATGAAATTAGCAAACCAACAGTACAATACAGCAGAATGAAATTAGCAAACCAACAGTACAATACAACTAATAGATGTTGACAGAGATAGTTACGATATATGTGGTTACAGTGTTGCCAGAATGCCACTCTTTAACGTCCTTTTCCTGCCGGGTGGACTCGCCAACGAAATTTTGTAAGAGACATTTTTTTTATCGCTGGCATGTGAGGAGTCGCGCTACGAAGCCCGAGTGCACGAATTTCGCTTCGCCATGTGTGTTATATGTGATTGGTGACGACAGCTCTAAGGTTGGAAAAATGAAGTTTGAGTGGATTTACAATAATCTGAATGGTCCATAAATCCACCATTATTCCAGTGGACAACAATGTCTACGAATTTCAAACAAGCATCTTCTTCATTTCTGTAGTACGCCAGGTGCTCTTACGAACAGAGATGAAATGCTGGATAAATAACATGTATTTTTCCCCTGTATGTGGCCTTATTAGGAAAGTATTGTCAAAGTAGTACAAAAACCGGTTCATTTAAGGAGTATGGAGAAAGAGGGGGTCGATTGATGATCCCGTCAGTTGGAGTTCCTTGTTAAACGTAACATGGAGTGAAAAACGATGTGATGTAAGGCTGAAATATTTATTGCAAAAGAGTCCGGGAGTGATATCGTCGTGAAAAGTGAAACATCGTCAAAGCTAACTGCATTAGGTGAGCTACGTAGTCGAAATGCTCCGAAGTGACAATACTGATACATTTTGAGACAGAAACTGAAACCCAGAGATGCTTCCAGTCTGGGTGGCTTCATAACGCCAAAAAACTCTCAACTTTTCTGTGTTGTACCATTTCTAATTTTAAAACCGTTACACAAGTTCCTGATGGACTGACTCTGATTATACACAGATCAATCTCTTAGCTCTTCTGTTGGTAGATTAACTAGAAAAGTGAAACCTTACAAAATTCTAGAAATTATGAAGCGTCAACATGACGATTAGAAATAATTCCATGCAGCACAAACAATCCTCCAAACAATACGCAAATCATTATCTAAGTAATTGTAAATACGATTTCGTATTTAAAGTAATACCTTTTGTAGCAACTCTCAAGATAAAAAGCTTTACCTGCAAAATACAGGGTCTTCATGTTTAACTGAGAACGCTGAAATATCTCAAAAACTACACATCAGATCAAAAAAAGTTATAATACCAATTTTTTTTTCTCTCGGTGGGGAACATCCAATGACACCACACTCGACCCGCCGCCCACCCCACCCTGTGGGTTGGCGTCGGGGGGCAACTTTGAAATCTTCATTGGGAGGCCCCGTTTATCACGGAAGATTACGATTCAACGGCAAAATCTGCATGCGTTTTGTATGAAGCATCTTCTTTGGTTCGCCACAGATGGTGCTGTAATAGAAGGAAGAGAAATGGGTACATAATCGTAATCTACGACATGCCACTCAGTGTGGCCTTTGAATATCCAATGGCACGTTGGGTCTCATCTCCATGATTCGAGGGTAGGAGAGGCCAGTATTTCACAACTTCTAACTGGAAATCCCATTCGCAACGTTGTATTTCTCCGGCATATCGAACATGGGACGACTGCATGCGGCATCGCGGCCGTGTAGTGAACTACGGCGTATTATAACAGGCAGTACACTGCAACCGGAGCTCATTTATCGTGCATACGTGTAACAGACAGCGGCTCCAAACGTTACAATATTCGTGCTGTGTTTACTGCCTGCACACCTGCTTATCATTTAGAGAACAGACGTGCAAGTGGACAATGAATGTTGCAGCCACAGAAGAAAACATTGAAATGATCCTGATTTACGGAGAATGTAGGAGAAATGTTGACGCTGCTGTTGTCTTCTATATCAAGCGTCGTTCTTTTACGACTTTATGAACGCCTCTATGTCTGATGGCAGTGTATAGAAAGGCAAAACGAAACGAAGCAAACGTGTCACAGGAGAAGCTAACGAAATACCTGTACTAGAGGCAATGCACCACAACCTACGGATAAGCCCCAGCGCCGGCCGGAGTGGCTGAGTGGTTTTTGGCGCTATAGGCTGGAACCACGCGACCGCTACGGTCGCAGGTTCGAATCCTGCCTCGGGCATTGATGTGTGTGATGTCCTTAGGTTAGCTAGGTTTAAGTACTTGTAAGTTCTAAGGGACTGATGACCTCAGAAGTTAAGTCCCATAGTGCTCAGAGCCATTTGAACCATTTGATAAGCCCCAGCAATTACACCGTGATTCCGGTAAGTCCGTAGGTGGTATTGTCACAATATTGCATTGTCGTAAGTATCATCCGTAGACGTGTCACTGCATGAAGAACTTATATGCGCCAATATCCATAACCGGGTAGTGCTTTGTGAGTGGGCAAGTCAAAAAATGCTAACAGGCTGAAACTTCCCCTTATACGTGTCTGTGCTTAAACTGACACACAATATATTTAGCGCAACGCAATCTGACTTTCAAAAATCCCTACAAAAGAATGGCCCTGATTAAAATTAACCTATACGTTCCACGAATCACTTACCTCACAAAAATCTTCGTTACTCGAACTACTGCAATATAGCGAGCGCCACTACTGCCAGCTAAATAAAAGATTCAAACTACTGAAGGCACTGATAGGCATAGTTAGCAAATGAAATTTTTTGATAGAGAACAAACAATGTATTTACCCTAATAGTGTTCAAAAGTCATAATATATATAGCAGTTCATGATATCCAATATTACAAATTTACTGTCTCTGTCCAGATCATCCGCTCTCAAAACTTCGCCATCTCACTCCCCACATCCACTACCGCTGGCGGCTCACCTCCAACTGCTCAACGCTACGCGCTGTTAACAGCCAACTGCCCAACACTACAATAGCCAACAACAATGCAAGCCAGCCACATACTGCACGCAGCACAGCCAGTGATTTTCATGCAGAGCGCTACGTAGTGGTGGCGTTACCAATATAAGAACCTAAACAGCCTACTTACATAGCCCCCATGCTCCCCACAAAAAATTTTACAAATTGTTTTGGGCAGTGGCCAATACAGATTTGAAGAAATTTTTCATAATTACAATAACAAAGATATCAAATGCACACACTTATCGATACAATGTTGGTCAAAAGCTAAAATTTTCTCACAGTCCATAAAGACAGTCCTGATCATTCATCACAGTATTAATTGCAATTTTATGCACAAAGTCTGAGCAGCAGAAGAAAATGCACACGGAAGTAGTGGATTTCCATGCAGTCTTGAAGACATATTGTTGTCCTTCCAACGGAAAGACAGTGCTGACTCTTGACGTGCAGACAGGTAATGGGCCACAACAGAGCAAACCCACAGCAGAATCAGTCGAAGTTTTGAAGAATATTGGTAGGTAGGTCATCACAGAGCAGACCACTGTAGCCCTGTTAGAGATTACGGTATTGCTGGGCCACCAGAGGTGCAGACCCACTGCAGTCCTTGTAGAAATAATGGTATTGGTGAGTCATCAAAGACGTAGACCCACTGTAGTCCTTGTAGAGATGGCCAGCAGCCATCTGCTGTGACTGTGCAGGTGCATAATAACCATTGAAGAGTCTTGCGGACAGTATAGCAAGTCCATGAACCACCACTTGTGCATGCACAAAAAATTTTTTTTTGAAACGTCCTTAGAACCAGCAATGCTGTTAACCAGTCCCTTGCTGAATTATCAACACACGTGCAAGCACTAACAGTCCTCTTTTTTTCACATATTGTGCATATACTATGACCAACAGAAATGTGTGCTGTGAAATGTATGCTTACAAGTTACTTAATTTGATGAACTGGTGTCCATTACAATTTTATAACATGAGATACAGAGATACAGAAAACATCATGAAAACATAATAATACAGTTAACATTTATAGTAATACAGGCTTTACAAAAGAATAGAAATAGACATACACATGAGTGTTTCAGGAATTATAACATAAGTAAACATATAAAATAATGAGAATAGTTTTCGAAACACTAATTTCACAGATGTCTAAACATCTTTACAAAGAAAATAACATATTATAAATGCAAATTATATTTGAGGATAACAGTACTCCTCATCATAGTGAATGTAGCTTAGAACTAGAAAAATTCTACAACATAAATAATATTAACTAAACACATAAAGACAGGAAGAACACAAATACACAAGGCTACACAAACACATAGAGGGATAACACAAAAGGAAATGATAGGGTTTGTTTTGCATGGAGATCTCCCTTCGTTCATCATTATTCCCAAAAAGTCCTATCTAAGCCTGCTTTCTGTATTCTATTCATCCTCTTTCAAAAATCTTTTTTGGCCAAACCATTTTCTTACAGCTTCTGAATGCATTTCTTCCAATTCATCATAACTCGTTCTCTTATATAGCCTACCCCATCTTAAGCTAACTTAAATCTACTGAGCTCAGATGCATAAACTAAGGGACGAGGCAATGCAGCAACACAAAACAATTAACACAAACAGCAATGAAAAAAATGCAAATTGGCAAAGCTAGCAGCAGTAAATCTAAGTTAGCAAATCAGATGCAACATTACAACTAATATGAGCCAATGTGCAGCAACAAGAAAAATAAATCAGTAGTAAAACTGGCTTAACAGAGTAATACAAAGTGAAATTTAGTAGCACTATGCCTGGCAAACAGCAGCGGCAAATGCAATAACTTATACCTAAATATGACATAGCTGAAGCAGAAAAAGTAGTACACTAAGACAACAATGCAGATAAGGGAAATGTCTATTCACATCTTAGTGTCCATGTCATTAAAGTGGTGCACCACAAGAAGTTATTCTACCAAAAAAATTACCAAGTAGTTGAAAAGAAAATTATGTATGCAGTAACTGTTATTAATCCCTTTTTATTGTTCTTTCCTTTCCAAGTGCTCCTTTTTCGAAGAAAGTGAATCACAAAATTATTATTTAATATATCTGTTGACAGAAAGTGTTCACATTAGCAAATCCATTTAATTTTCTTTTATAAAACCAATGCTGCAACACAGCTGGAAATCAGATATCAAATGAAATAAGCAACTATGAAAAGCAAAGCATAAAAATATCATTCAATAGTCATGTGGCATTTCATAAGTTAGTAGAAAATCTCTCAACTCTCGTAGAAAGACACTTGTCATAATCAGGTGTGCAGATGTAAGAATATTTTCCACCAGTTTATAAGCATTTCAGAAAGTAGCACAAAGTACGCGCTGGTAACAGCCAACTGCCCAACACTACAATAGCCAACAACAATGCAAGCCAGCCACAGACCGCACGCAGCACAGCCAGTGATTTTCATACAGAGCGCTACGTGGCGGTGGCGTTACCAATATAAGAACCTAAAGAGCCTACTTACAAAGCACCACTTTCTTTGCCGAGGTACTATTTCCTGATGAGACGACGTTCACAAACCATGGCAGCGTTAACCGGCGTAACATGCGTTACTGGAGTGTAGACAATCCCCACTGGTTACAACAAGTTGAGCATCAACGTCCTTGGGTGGTTAACGGAACAAAACTCATTGGTCCGCATTTTATCAATGGCACGTTGAATAGACGCAAATATCGAACGTTTTTGGCACAGGAACCACTGGTACTACTGCAGAACGTTGGCGTGGTCATTCGACAACGCACGTGGTTTCAGCATGATGGTTGCCCAGCGCATTACACAACTGAAGCACGGGAGCTATTAGACCGTGTTTATATTGGACGGTGGATCAGTAGAGGTGGCCCTATTTATTGTCCCGCTAGATCGCCAGACTTGACGTCGCCAAAGTTCTTTCTGTGGGGATATTTAACAGATAAGATGTACCAGAAAGTGCCAACAGATCTTGAAGACCGCATCAGAAACGCCTGTGCTGAAATTCCGGCATATATTCTTCTGTCCTGTGCACGGCCATTCGAAAAGTGGATCACTAAGTGTATTGAATTTGGTGGTAGTACTTTTGAACACACACTGTGCCTGGAAATGTAGAACCGTTCGCCTCAAGCCACGGTCACAGTAGCGTGTCGAGTAGTCGCGTTTTCGATATGTCGGAGGAATACAACATCGCGAATGTAGTTTCCATTTAGAAGCTATGAAATACTGGCCTCTCCTACTCTGGCAGTATAGCGGTTGGGTCCCATATGGCACTGGATATTCAAGGGCCATTGAGTAGCATGTGGTGGTTTACGATTGTGTTCCCATTTCTATTCCTCCAATTACAGCAACATCTGTGGCGAAACGAAGAAAACGCTTCATACAAAGCGTTTGTAGATTTTGCCATAGAATCGTAATCTGCAATAAAAAACGGTGATTCCCGTTGGAGCCACGGAAGTGTAAATGGAAGTCGATTTAAAATTCCCATTTATTACCCCAGTTACACCAAAAACATCTGAATACACTCAATAAAGTTTACATTTAACAACCTGCAGTTGTTGATTATTTCATTAACATCTGCGCGCGAAAATGCCATTTTCCATTGGCAGGGGAGAGGGGGGGGGGGGGCGATGCATCTCAGATTGTACTGATCACAGAGATCATGTTACGGGTTCTGGATAGTCATTGGCCTACCGTCTATTTGCATACCAAACGGAGGAAAGGGCATGCTGTAGGAATCCAATAGCACAGGAAAATTGATCTACCGGTTGCTTCTTTTGCGTTAGGTGTGGTCTAGGATGTAACTAACTTACAAACGGGCCACTTTTTATAGTCGATTCCTGATAAAAGCCCAAGAAAATAGTGATTTTTGCGTACGGAAAGTACCAGTTGTGCGACTGGCTACCTGTATAATTTCTGTAAACGGTAGATTTTCAAAATTTTTATCTTATGATCTTGAGATGCTTTTGGGGAATTTAAAAAGTTTTCGTAATCATTATCCGTTATCGACATCTAGAGATTCAAAAATACCGTACTACGCATGTAAAATACGCTCTTACTATCCGGTCTGAGGCGTAAATGCAGTTTTAACTGACGTGAACACATGGCAAGGGCTTTAGGATCATCGAAAGGGTTCTGAGGAGAGCAAACTAAGTTTTAGTCAGCATTTTTTTCACCAATAAATCTTTATTACGCGATGTCCCTATATAATGGGCACTTCACGCCTATACAGATAAATGAAAAGGGTCTTAACACGCCTGAAAAGAACTTAACATAACCGCCAAAAGCTATGTAACACTGCATAGATAGTAAATTCGGTAAACTATTTCTTTTAAGATACAAACCATAATCTGGGTGTTTTCAGTAAACTGCGATCGATGAGCAAAGCATCCACAAAAAATGTGAAGCAAACGGTTTTAAGTACGTCCTATAAAGCATTATATGAAGTTCTCTATCATTTATATATGTCGAAGTATATAACTGAGTAGTAGCATATTATTAAATGGTTCAAATGGCTCTGAGCACTATGCGACTTAACTGCTGAGGCCATCAGTCCCCTAGAACTTAGAACTACTTAAACCTAACTAGCCTATGGACATCACACACATCCATGCCCGAGGCAGGATTCGAACCTGCGACTGTAGCGGTCGCGGGGTTCCAGACTGTAGCGCCTAGAACCGCTCGGCCGCATATAATTAAACTGTTAAAACTTTACAAACCCATAGAATTCATGTATAAATAACACACCCTGCTGTAACGTGGAAAACAACGGAATCAGCTTAAAAATGTTTCTGTCGGAACACAGAAAAGCGCATATGTTCAATTTTAAAATGTTCTGAAAGAAAAGTGGGGAAGCAGCCTCCTGAATTCTCACTCTGCTTTCCGCACGAAAAAAATTTCGCATGCATAAATGTTCGCGTTTTTCTGTGGTGAAAGAGGGTAGCAGAGAAGCAGTGACGGTGGAAAAGAGAGGAGACAGTGTGAGAGGAAGTGAGAAGAGACTGTGATGGTGGGAGAGAAAAAGTGGCAGTGAAAGAGAAAGAGAGATGGACGAAGACAACAGCAATGGTATTGAAAGAGAGAAGAGATATTGATGGGCAGTAAAGATAGTGGCAATAAAAGTGAAAGAGAGCTAAATGCAGATGGAAGCTGTTTGAGCAAAAGAGAGAGGAAAAAGTGGATAAGAAAATACAGATGAGAGGAGACCATACATAGGCTTGGGGGGGGGGGGGGGGGTGTCGCTGGATCGTCTCAGAGCGGCGAACTTTAATACGTACGTGTAGGGAAGGTCCCACAGAATTTCTGAGCGGCAGAGGTATGGTAGAGAGAGTGGCAGTGGGCAAAAACGACAAATGGAGGAAGCGTAAGTGAGAGTTGACACAGTCGCACAGGGATATACTGCAAATCAATGGGAGAAAATGGAGACAATGAAGAGAGAGACATACAGACAGTCGCAGTGAGAGGGAGATGCTGAGTATGAAGGCTTAACTGCAAAGACAGTCTGGGTAAAAGGATTTAGAATGTTATGTGGTAAAAGAGCGCTAATACGTTCGCATGCGAACATTTTTGGTGAGGAATGTGGAATTCGGTCTGCGGTCAGCTTCCCTACTCTCCTCTCAAAAGTTTTTAATGAGTACACATTCGCCTTTACTGGGCTCCGATAGGAGTCTTTTTGCGCTAGTGTCTATATAATTCAGTAATAGCTCATTTACTACGGTTTTATTGGGTACGTATTGACTGCAGTCCGTGTCAAGCTTTACTGTTTGCAGCAACGTAATTTTTTTATTTGCGCCCGTACCCCTTCAATGACACTCTAGTGACAATGGCATGGATGAAACCGAACAATTTCATACCCGTGTCTTTTAGCAGTCTCATTAATTACATATGTCTGAAATTGTGGTTTCTTTTGTGCCAGAATTTCGAATAATCATGCCTTGTTCAACCCTGCTATAAAATCCACTTTTCGTCGGTTCAGCCACTGAATACTGTCGTCTTTTTTTCATTGCCATAATTGATGTTTTATCGTGAAGAACGATATAGAAAGGTACATTCCCCATGACGATCGCTGACAGACTTTTCAGATTCGTCAAAATTGATGTGTCTAACCAATTTTGTAAAACCACACTGTTTATCTCTTCGTGGTAATCACCTGTCTTTTTTTAAAGGAAGCATTAACAAGTAGTTTGGCACAAAACCGTCCGATTTACTTGCATGTAAAACAATAATTCGCCATCCTTTTCTGTTAGGCAGTGCCATGGTCCCATCGGGCATTCCATCGCCCCAGCCTCTACGTAATGAATGGTTACCATTAACTCAACTTTCTTCTATCCACACTATATTTTCGAATCTCTCACCCATGATCCTAAGCAGAAATCTGCACTGCCATGCACTGTTCCTTCCATCAGTATTTTGCGTCTTTTAAACACTGAATAGCTGCAGCTTGTGTCTTTCAGCACTGTGCATAATGAAAATTTGCTTCCTTTAAAAATATCGCTTTTCTGAAGTGACACGAGTTATTTAGTTAGAGAGGGATGTTTCCTTCTCTTATAGTAGCTACATACAGGGCGGTACATTTAAATGTTTCAGCAAAAATATCTCTGGAACAACGATAGATACAGAAAAACGACTTTCACGAGTATGAATTTAAGGGAGGGGCTTACGAACGTAAATACTATGAGACATTCTAACACGTAAGTAAACATCATTTCAAAACAAACATGTAATTTTTCAAAAATTCAACACCCAGTATTATTTCCTGCGCGATTGGTAACATGAAAGATCAAAAAAAGAATAGCGTTCGGTGCATCGCGAGACGTCAACTACATCCTGAGAAATTGCAAAATGAAGCTGACGCTTGAAATAAACGAAAAGCGCCACTACTGCACATCCAGAGATGCAAGCGTGAACCCCACCTTGCTCGTAATCCAGATGTGATTTACGTATTACGATGCCACAAACACTGTACCTATTGCTATTTATACTGTTATTAAGTGGACTGGAAACAATATAGATATCCAGTCACACAGCTACGTGCAACTAACATTTACCTCTCTGTTAGATCCTTGGTCAAATGATAATTATGTTTACCCTGGCCGGTGATATTCGGGTTTTCGGCACCGTCTTGTCCGTTCTAGTAGTGTAGTGAAGTTCAATAAAGCACGAACGAGCAAACCCTTTCCGTATTTTTCTTTGTGTGACTGGATATCTGTATTGTTTCCAGTCCACTTACAGAGTAACAATTACTGAACTACATGAAAAAAAAGTAAATTAGTTACAAACTACGGCGTGCACACACACTATTCAACATGTAAACTTCACTACAGATATTCGGATTTAGATTATGACATGTTCGATATCCCTGTCATCATTGCCAATGATGTGGCGTAGACGAATAGCGAAATTCTGCATAACCCGCTGAAGTGTCAGGACACCGATGCTGTCGATGACCTTCTGAACGGCTCTTTTCAGCTTGGCAATGGTTTACGGGTTATTGCTGTACACATTGTCTTTAATATAGCACCACAAGAAGGAGTCGCATGAGTCCAGATCCGGAGAATATGGTGGCCAATCGAGGACCATGCCTGTGGCCTCCGGGTATCCCAGGGGCAGAATGCCGTCACCAAAGTGCTCCTCCAGAACATCTCTCTCCTGCTTCGATGGGGTCGAGCTACATTTCGCATGAACCACATCTTGCCGAAATTAGGGTCATTTAGGATAATGAGGATGAAATCATCTTCCAAAACCTTGACGTACCATTTGGACGGTAGTCACCATGTCAGTAAGGAATATTGCACCGATTATTCCGTGATTAATCACTACACGCCACACAGTCACCCGTTGAGAGCGAAGGGACTTCTGGATCGCGAAATGCGGATTCTCAGTCCCCCAAATGCGCCAATTTTGCTTACTGACGAATCCATCCAAATTAAAGTCAGCTTCGTCGCTGAACCAGACCATGTATGCGCATACTAATTTCTATCGTGCCCTGTGGCGAACCGAGCAGTCAATGTCCTAATGCAAACTTTTTAGAAGTTATGACTATTTTATTTCGAACAGTTCAGTAATTGTCACCCTGTAATAACAGTGTAAATAGCACTAAGTACAGCGTTTGTTGCATCGTGGTACGCCCATCTCATCGCGATTACGAGCAACGTGGGATTGACGCCCTCATCTCTGGATGGGCAGTAGAGGCGCGTTTCATTTATTTCAAGCGTCAGCTTCACTTTCCAATTTCTATGGATATAATCGACCAATCACGTTGCAACCAGCACCATTCTTTTTGCGACTTTTTTCGTATTACAAACTACATAAGAAATAATATGGGGTGCCTTTCTAGATAAAACAAGTATTTGCTTTGAAAATAATGTTTAATTACGTTTTAGAGTGGCTCGTACGTTTTACATTCATGAACCCCTGTTTTGCATTCATACCCGTCAAAGCCGTTTTCCAATATCTATATTGTTCCGGGGATATTTGCAGGGAAAATTTTAAGAGGGCTACCCCGTCTAAGACGATGAATAGCGTCTTTCCCGAAATCGTACAAAGCTGTCCACTAGCTTCTTTCTCGGCTGCTTCTTTTCTGTTGCGTGCAGGCTTGTTGTGTCGCTCTCACCACAATCTATAACTGTATTTTTCTTTTCCTATTGTTACAACAGTGTTCTTACTTATTTTCAATGTTGCTGCCGTCCTCTTAACAACCTAAGCAACAGGAAATAAGGACTCACATTCTTCCTCTTCTCTTTCAAAGCAGTCCCTCACCACATGTTAGGCTGACGCTACTCGTTGCATTAGACATTGTTTAAACGAAACAGGAGCGAACAAACACTAAAAGCAACAAAAACGAAATAAACTACGAACTGAGCTATTAACATAAACAATGATTCGACAGCCCAGGTTGCACGTGAGACACGCACAGGTACGTTTCCGACAAGCGTGAATCAGGTCTCCAGAGCGGCAACGTGGCTCCTGCTACCTACGCAAATGCAGTCGGTCGTTGGCTGGCTGCGGTCGCTAGGTAACGAAACGAAGCTACTGACCTGTCAGCACAAGAGACTCGTCCCCCAGACTGTAAAAAAGACGAAGGCAGTTGTCTCCCTTCCTGGGTATGGGTCTGATTGAAACTGGCGAACAACGCTGTCATCCAAGTTCTAAATTTGATACATCGATAGCAGAAATCGAAATATGAGGGATGGAACATTAATAGTGGCAACTATTTATTTACAGCTCATACAAAATAAATACGTATTTCAATGTTTTACTGGCCTTCAAAGTAGTCACCAGTACTGCGTATAACCCGTTGTCAGCGATGTGGAAGTCGTAGGATACTCTTAGCAGTGTCAGCTGTGTTGACAGTTCGAGCGGCGCGGTCTATTGCCGGACGAATGTATAGCAGTTCTAAAGCGAATGCCGTGAAGTTTTTCCTTCGGTTTCGAAATCGAGCTGAACTCACCAGGGCCTAAGTCACGGGAGTGCAGTAGGTGGCATAGCATCAGTTACACAAATCAGTAACAGCATGTACTGTACATGCTTGAGCATTATCTACGCTGTTCATTTTTGGAACACAGCCTACTACCAGCTTAGAGACAGAAGTGATGACACTTTCTGCAGGACCTGACCATGTTTTTGCAGAACAATGCTCAAGCACATACAGCGCAAGCTGTTACTGATTTGTTTGAGCCGGCCGGAGTGGCCGTGCGGTTCTAGGCGCTACAGTCTGGAGCCGAGCGACCGCTACGGTCGCAGGTTCGAATCCTCCCTCGGGCATGGATGTGTGTGATGTCCTTAGGTTAGTTAGGTTTAATTAGTTCTAAGTTCTAGGCGACTGACGACCTCAGAAGTTAAGTCGCATAGTGCTCAGAGCCATTTGAACCATTTGATTTGTTTGACTGATGGGGCTGCTAAGTGGTATACCACCTACTGCACTCCCCTGACTTAAGCCCTCGTGAGTTCAACTCGCTTTCTAAACTGAAGGAAACACTTCACGGCATTCGCTTCAGAAGTGCTACAAATTCGCCGGGCAATAGTCCGCGCCGCTCCAACTGTCAACACAACTGGCACTGCTAAGAGTATCCTACAATTTCCACATCGCTGGCAATGGGTTATACACAGTGTTGATGACTACTTTGGAAGGTCAGTAAAACTTTGAAACACGTATCCATTTTGTACGAACTGTAAATAAATAGTTGCCACTATTAAAGTTCTAACCCTCATACATTTAAAAGTAAAGACCCATGGTCTACGGTAGCGTCTTTGATTAGTAATCAAAACGTCCTCAGTCCCGAGTTTTAAACCTACCACAGCTTAAATTTTGATTAATAATCAACATTGGCGGCCAGATACTTCTGGCATAAGAAGTCACCCCCATTCTGCCAATGGCTTTGTCAAAGAGTGGAGGAGCGGACAAGGGTTGAAAGCACTCTCTTGTCCTTGGGATGGGAAACTGTCCCTAAAGGCGGAAGAATCAGCAATGATCAACGGCATGAGGATGCAGAAGGCAATGGAAAACACTGCACTGAAGACACACAACGTGTATCCCCAGAATATGTGGCCTGTAAATGAAGAAGTGCCGTGGTAATCTCTCTGTTGGCAAAAGATTCCGGAATAGCCCCCATTCGGATTTCCGAAAGGGGACTGCCAAAGGGGAGGTGACCATGAGAAAAAGATTGAATAACCAACGAAAGGATAACGTTCTACGAGTCGGGGCGTGGAAAGTTAAAATCTTGAGCGTGGCAGGAAAGCTAGAAAAAAAATGTCAGATGAATATGGAGTAATATCGAAAACAGCGGAAAATGGTATAACGAGAGTAGGATTCCGTATGAATAGGAAGGTAGGGCAGATAATGTGTTCCTGTGAACATTTCAGCGATAGGGTTATACTTACCAGAATCGATAGCAAACCGAAAACAATAGTTCAGGTATATATGCCGACGTCGCAAGCTAATTATAAAGAGACAGACAAAGTATATAAGGGTACTGAATGGGTAATACAGTACGTAAAAGGAGATGAAAATTTAATAGTCGTGGGGAACTGGAATGCAGTTTTAGGGGAAGGAGTAGAAGAAAATATTACTGGAGGATAAGGGCTTGGGATAAGAAATGAGAGAGGAGAAAGGCTAACTGAGTTCTGTAATAATTTTCAGCTAGTAATACGAAATACTCTGTTCAAGAATCACAAGAGGAGGAGATATACTTGGAAAAGGCCGGGTAATACCGGTAGATTTCAGTCAGATTACATCATGGTCAGATTCTGAAATCAGATACTGCATTGTCAGGCGTACCCAGGACCAGATAAGACTCACAACACAATGTAGTAGCGATGAAGAGTAGATTGAAAAACCAATACGGAAAGAAATTGGATACAGAAGTCCTAAGGAATGACGAGATACGATTTAAGTTTTCCAAGACAGCAATAAAAAACAGCTGAATAGGCAGTTCAGTTGAAGACGAATGGAATCTCTAAAAAGAGCGATCACAGAAAATGGTTCAAATGGCTCTAAGCACTATTGGATGTAACATCTGAGGTCATCACTCCCCTACAACTTAGAACTACTTAAACCTAACTAACCGAAGGACATCACACACATCCAGGCAGGATCCGAACCTGCGACTGTAGCAGTCGCACGGTTCCGGACTGCAGCGCCTAGAACCGTTGGACCACAGCGGCCGGCAGCGCTTTTCTAACACGGCTATTAAACCATGGTGGATCTTGCCCATCGATGAAAGAAAAGAGTGCAGAAATGGTCAGGCAGATTCAGGAATACAGCATTACAAGTCACCGAGGAATGTTATATATAGGAAGTGCAAGAAAGCTAAGACAAAATGGCTGCATAAAAAATGTGAAGGAATCGAAAAAGAAATTATTGTCGGAAGGACTGACTCAGCAAATAGGAAAGTTAAAATAACCTTCGGTGAAATTAAAAGCAAAGGTGATACAATTAAGAGTGCAGCGGGACTTCCACTGCTAACAGCAGAAGAGAGAGACGATAGGTGGAAAGAGTACATTCAAGGTCTCTATGAGGGGAAGATTAGTCTGATGTGAAAGAAGAAGAAACAGGAGTCGATTTAGAATAGTTAGGCGAATCTTAGAATCTGAATTTAAAAAACCTTTGAAGGACTTAAGATCAAATAAGGAAGAAAGGATAGATAACCTTCCATCACAATTTTTAAAATCACTGGGGGAAGCGGCAACAAAACGGCTATTCAGGTTTGTGTGTAGAATTTATGAGTCTGGTGACATACCATTTTGACTTTCGGTAAAATATCATCCACACAATTCCGAAGACTGCAGAGGCTGACAAGTGCGTTTATTTTTGCACAATATGGATTGAGAATAAATTGAAGAAAGGCGAAAGTAATGAGAAGTAGCAAAAGTGAGAACAGTGAGAAACTTATCAGGTCTGATGGTCATGGAGTAGATGAAGTTAACGAATTCTGCTACTTAGACAGCAAACTAACCGACGACGGATGGAACAAGGAGGACATCAAAAGCAGACTAGCACTGGCAAAATGGACATTCCCGGCCAAGAGAAGTCTATCGGTATCAAACTTAGGCCTTAATTTGAGAAAGAAGTTTCTGAGAATGTGCGTTTGGAGCGCAGCATTCTGTAGTAGTGAAACATAGAATGTGGGGAAACCGGAAAAGAAGACGATGGAATCACTTGACATGGTGTGCTACAGACGAATGTTGAAAATTAGGTGGACTGATAAGGTAAGGTATGTGGAGGTTCTGCGCAGAATCTGAGAGGAAAGATACATGTGGAAAACACTCACAAGGAGAAGGGACAGGATGACAGAGCATCTGTTAAGACATCGGAGAATGACTTTCATGGTACGAGAGAGAGCTGTAAAGGACAGAACTGTAGAGGAAGACAGAGATTAAAATACATCTAGCAAATAGCTGAGGACTTAAGTTGTAAGTGCTACTCTGAGATAAAGAGGTTGTCGCAAGAGAGGAATTTGAGGCGTATAGCATCAAACCAGTCAGAAGACTGACGACTCAGCATCAAGCGATCAAGATGGCAACATTCGTAAAGAAAGCTCTGTCTTGTCTTGAAACTGATTCTTGATCCCAGTGAAAATTCATTACAGCGTTTTAGCTGACAGAAGTAAGTGTAGATTGAAGGTGAAGGAATAATTTTTATTAACGATTTAAAAGTGACGGTGGATGAATGCGAGACATCGGAAAATAAAGTCTGTAACTATGCGCACTAGCTGCTGCCAGTGGTAGCTATTATACTTTGCAGTATTTTACATTGTCAAATTCGGCGGAAGCCAGTATTCCCAGCATAGAACAGCGTGATGTAGAAGATGTTTTCTTCAAAAAATGGTAACGTCATACATCTACTTCTGCATCTACGTGATTATTCTGCTATTCACAATGAAGTGCATGGCAGAGCGTTCAATGAAGCACCTTCATGCTGTCTCTCTACCGTTCCACTCTCGAACGGCACGCAGGAAAAACTAGCACTTAAATTTTTCTGTGCGAGCCCTGATTTCTCTTACTTTATCGTGATGATCATTTCCCCCTATGTAGGTGGGTTCCCACAGAATGTTTTCGCAATCGGAGGGGAAAACTGGTAATTGAAATTTCATGAGAAGATCCCGTCGCAACGAAAATCGCCTTTGTTTTAATGATTGCTACTCCAATTCAATTATCATATCTGTGACACTATCTAGCCTATTTCGCACAATACAAAATGAGATGCCCTTCTTTGTACTTTTTCGATGTCATGTTTGCTCTACCCACAATATTATCTATGTGATCGTTCCAATTTAGGTTATTTGTAATTGTAATTCCGAAGTATTTAGTTGAATTTACAGCCCTCAGATTTGTGTGAATTATCGCGTAATCAAAATTTAGCTGATTTCCTTTAGTACTCAAGTGAATAACTTCGCACTTTTCATTATTCAGGGTCAACTGCCACTCTTCGCATCATACCGATATCTTATCTAAATCACTTTGCAAGTCGTTTTGATCATCTGATGACTTTACAAGAAGGTAAATGACAGCATGATCTGCAAACAATCTAAGACAGCTATGCAGATTGTCTTGTATGTCGTTAATATAGATCAGGAACAACAGAGGGCCTGTAACACCTCCTTGGGGAACGCCGGATATTACTTATGTTTTACTCGATGACTTTCCGTCTATTACTACGAACTGTGACCTTTCTGGCAGGAAATCACGAATCCAGTCGCACAACTGAGGCGATACTCCGTAGGCACGCAGTCTGGTTAGAAGACGCTTGTGAGGAACGGTGTCGAAAGCCTTCTGGAAATCTAAAAATATGGAATCAATTTGACATCCGCTGTCGATAGCACTTATTACTTCATAAGTATAAAGAACTAGTTGTGTTTCACAAGAACGATATTTTCTGTATCCGTGTCAATAAATCGTTTTCTTCGAGGTACTTCATAATGTTCGAATACAGTATATATTCTAAAACCCTACTGCAAATCGACGTTAGTGATATAGGCCTGTAATTCAGCGGATTACTCCTACTTCCCGTTTTGAGTATTGGTGTGACTTGAGCAATTTTCCAGTCTTTAGGTACGGATCTTTCTGTGAGCGAGTGGTTGTATATAATTGCTAAATATGGAGCTATTTTATCAGCATATTCTGAGAGGAACCTGCCTGGTATACAATCTGGACCGGAGGTCTTGCCTTTATTAAGTGATTTAAGCTGTTTTGTTACACCGAGGATATCTACCGCTACGTTTATCATCTTGGCAGTCGTTCTTGATTGGAATTCAGGAATATTTACTTCGTCTTCTTTGGTGTAGGAGTTTCGGAAAACCGTGTTTAATAACTGTGCTTTAGTGGCACTGTCGTCAGTGACTTCACCGTTGTTATCGCGCAGTGAAGGTATTGATTGCGTCTTGCCACTAGTGTGCTTTATGTATGACCAGAATGCCTTTGGGTTTTTTGACAGATTTGGAGACAGAATTTCGTTGTGGAAATTTTTAAAACCATCTCGCATTGAAGGACGCGCTATATTTCGAGCTTCTGTAAAACTTTGTCAATCTTTGAGATTTTGCGTTCTTTTAAATTTGGCATGCTTTTTTCGTTGCTTCTGCAAAAACGATCTGACTCGTTTTGTGTGCCATGGGGGATCAGTACCTTCACTTATTAATTTATGTGGTATATATCTCTCAGTTACTGTTGATACTTTCTCTTTGAAAACATTCCACAACTTTTCTACACTTACATGATCAGATCGGAAGGTGTGAATACTGTCTCTTAATAAGGCATTAAGAGCATTTTTATCAGCGTTTTTAAATATATATACCTTGCGTTTCTTTTTGATGGCTGTAGGTGTTACGGTATTCAGCCTAGCAGCAACTGCGTTGTGGTCGCTAATCCCTGAATTCGTCACATACTCACTATTTGTTGCTAAAAGGTCAAGTATGGTTTCGCAACCATTTACGCATCGAGTGGGCTCATGAACTAATTGTTCAAAATAATTTTCTGAGAAGGCATTCAGTACAATTTCGGATGATGTTTTATGCCTGCCGCCAGCTTTAAACGTATAATTTTTCCAGCATATGGAGAGTAGACTGAAGTCAGCACCGACTATAATTGTATGAGCGGGGTACTTATTTGAAATGAGTCTCAAGTTTTCTTTGAACTGTTCAGCAACTATGTCTTCTGAGTCGGGTGGTCGATAAAACGATCCAATTAATAGTTTAGTCCGATTGTCAGGTATAACCTCTACCCATACTATTTCACATAAACTGTCTATTTCAATTTCGCTGCTAGGCAAACTACCTCTGATAGCAATAAATACTCCAACACAAACTGTATTTAATCTATCCTTTCTGAACACTGTTAGATTGTTTGAAAAAATTTCGGCTGAACTTATTTCCGGATTTAGGCAGCTCTCTGTACCTACAACTTATTTGAGCTTCAGTGCTTTCTATTACGGCTTGGAGCTCCGGTTGTTTCTCAACACAGTTACGACAATTTGCAACTACAATACCAATCGTTTCAACAACTACCTTACTGAGTTTTACCTGCCCACTTTTACACGGACGTCCCTTCTGTGGTTCCCTGAGACCGTCTAACCTAAAACAACCGCCCAGTCCCTTCCACACAGCCCCCGCTACCCGTGTAGCCGTCTCCTGTGTGCAGTGGACTCCTGACCTATCAAGCGGAACCCGGAAACCCACCACCCGATGGCGCAAGTCAATGAATCGGCAGCCTACACGGTCACAGAACCGCCAGAGCCTCTGATTCAGACCCTCTACTCGGCTCTGCACCGAAGGACTACAATCGGTTCTATTAACGATGCTGCAGATGGTGAGTTCCGCTTTAATCTCGGAACCAAGACTGACAGTCTTTACCATTTCCACAAGCCACCCGAAACCAGACACAATCTGCTCCCATCCAAAGCGACATACGTCATTGGTACCGACATGAGCCACCACTTGCTTTTGGCTGCACCCTGTACTCTTCATGGCATCTGGAAGCAGCCTTTCCACATCCGGAATGACTCCCCCCCGGAATTCACACGGAGTGCACACAGGCTTCCTTCCCCTCCTTGGCAGCCATTTTCAAGGTGCCCCATTACGCGCCTAACGTTGGAGCTCCCAACTACCAGCAAACCCACCCTTGTGAATGTCCAGACCTTGCGGGCGGAGAAGCTTCCTCTGTAACAGGGTGGACGACTGCATCCGGGTCAGGGACATCGTCAGCCACAGATAACGCCCGAAACCTGTTCGTCAGACGAACCGGGGAGGCACTACGATCGGCCCCTCGGAAAGTTTTTCCCTGCCTGTCAGACTCTGGAATAATCTCCCACTCGACCACGGGTGAGAAGTCAACTTAAATGCAGGCAGTACCCGGGGAGATCACAGCAGTGGACCGATCGGAGGACACGTGGGACGTGCTCGACGTCCCTCGCATCCCCGCGTCCGATCCACCACAGTGAATCCCCCTGGCAGCAGCCTCAAGCTGTGTGACGGAAGCCAACGCAGCCTGAAGCTGTGAGCGAAGGGTCGCCAGCTCAGCTCGCATCTGTACACAACAATCACAGTTCCTATCCATTACTGCAGTCGCTCCTGTTTGAAGCTCGTAAAAATATGTAACAAGCGAACGGTGTACTCGCCTTAATAGTAGCAGGAACTAGCGGTGCTGATCCCGCTGATGGTCTAACTGACTCTGATTATGCTCCATCAGACAAGACTTAACAACAGAAGTGACAACAAATATAATGCTGTCCTTCTTTAACAAGTCAAAATGATAGATCTGTGGCTGAAACTTAATCCAGAAGGGAGTTAAACACGTTATCTGATCGGAAGTATCTGGACACCTATTAGTAGACGTTAAATGTAGAATTCGTCTTCTTTCGCTTTTATGATGGTCTGATCTCTACTGTAGGTACTCTCAGAGATGTTTCCGAAGGGCTATGGAGGAGTGATAGCTCATTACACCTCAGAGCCGAAATCAAAGAAAATATGGATGTTGGGCGTTGTTGGTCTGTTGGATGTTAGAGGAAAGTTCAACTTATCCCAAAGCTATTTTATCGGGTTCAGATCTAGATAATGACCAGGCTAGTCCGTTTCAGGAATGTTATTGACCTCAAACCATTGCTATGTTGCTTTAGGACAGGGTGCCTTGTCATGGTGATACAATCATCGTTGCTGAGCTGTTCCTCTACAGTATGCAATACACAGTATTGAAAATGTTCATATCCTTCCGCACTTTTCTTAAGGACAATAAGGGGACCACATCTTAACCCCGAAAAACACCTTCTCCGTAATTTTGGCATTACACATGACTGGTAACGTTCACCAGCCAGCCACAAAATCCATCGGATTGTCATAGGGTATAACGTGATTTATCACTCTAAATCATTTGTTTCCAGTCATGCACTGTTAAGTGGCGCCGCCCTTTACATCATCCCAAGCGTCACTTAGCACTGACTAGAGAGAGAAATGTTTGACTTATAAAGAGCTGGTCGACCACTGTACCGCATTTTTTAATTCCTTTCGCAGAGTCAATGTTCAAGCTGAGCTACTGGTAGCATTCTGAAGCTGAGGAGCGATACCCTTCGCTTATTTCCTGCGATTTTTGACAACTCCCTCCGCAATTCTCGATGCTGCCAGTCCGTCAGGACATAAAGTCTGTCTGATCTTGATTTAGCTGCGGTTGTTCCTTTACGTTTGCACTTCAGTTTCACATCACCAAGTCTGCCTGAACAGTTTTAGAAAGGTTGAGATGTCGCAGATGCGTACTTTAGAACTCATTCACAGTCTACGGGTTTAAAAGAAGAAATCTGCAAACTGGGGGAATACACTGCCAGCTAGCCACGTCATACCAAGTTATTAGCGTCTAAAGAACAAACAGTCGAAACCGTACACAAGCCTGTAACGTCTATAGTACACGTACTGTCACGACAACAAACCGAGAGTAAGATATCCCTAAACAGACAACCGTCTATTTGTGGCAGAATATCAGTATGTCTCGCTTCTAACAAAGCGAACATACAACTGAACTGAGTCTGAAGTCGCCTTACCTTCTCGCCTCGGTCACCAGATGCTCATCCCAAAACCTAGGGCGCGCTCTTTGGGCAACTATCGTAATCTATTTGCTGGCTGCCAGTAACGTTGGTTCCGCGTTCTGTCTTGCCATGGGAATATCTATGGGCGCAGACAGCAGATATCTCTTACTCTCGTGACATCCAGTGACTAGTCGATATTCGAAGTCACTGAGCTCTCCCAAGTGACCCATTCTGCTGTTCTGCTTCTCTACTGACAACACAACACCAGACCCTGCGCTCCCTATTACAATGAAGCGCCAAAGAAACTGGTATAGGGACGCGTATTCGAATACATAGATATGTAAACAGACAGAATACTGCGCTGCGGTCGGCAACGTCTGTGGAAGACAAGAAGTGTCTGCCACAGTCTTAAGATCGGTTGCTACTACAATGGCAGGTTATCAACATTTAAGTGAGTTTGAACGTGGTGTTATAGTCGGCATTCGAGCGGTGGGACACAGCATCCCTGAGGTAGCGATGAAGTGGAGATTTTCCCGTACGACCATTTCACGTGTGTACCGTGAATATCAGGAATTCGGTAGAACATCAAATCTCCAACATCACTGCGGCAGGGAAAAGATCCTGCAAGAACGGGGCCAACGACGACTGAAGAGAATCGTTCAGTGTGAAAGAAGTACAATCCTTCCGCAAATTGCTGCAGATTTCAATGCTGAGCCATCAACAAGTGTGAGCGTGAGAACCGTTCAACGAAACATCATCGATATGGGCTTACGGAGCCGAAGGCCCACTCGTGTAGCTTTGATAACTGCACGACACAAAGCTTTACGCCTCGCCTGGGCCCGTCAACACCGGCATTGGACTGTTGACGACTGGGAACATGTTGCCTGGTGTGACGAGTCTCGTTTCAAATTGTATCGAGTGAATGGAAGTGTACGGGTATAGAGACAACCCCAGGAATCCAAGGACCTTGCATGTCAGCAGGGGACTGTTCAAGCTGGTGGAGGCTCTGTAATGGTAAGCGTCATGTGCAATTGGATAGTCATGGGACCCCTGATACTTTTAGATACGACTCAGATAGATGACACGTACGTAAGCATCTTGTCCGATCACCTGCATCTATTCATGTCCATTGTGCATTCTGACGGACTTGGGCAATTCCACCAGGACAATGCGACTTCCCACACGTCCAGCTTTGCTGCAGAGTGGCTCCAGAACACTCTTCTGAGTTTAAACACTTCCGCTGGCCACCAAACTCTTCAGATATGAACATTATTGAGCATATCTGGGATGCCTTGCAACGTGCTGTTCAGAACAGATATCAACCCTCTCGCACTGTTACGGATTTACGGACAGCCCTACATGATTCATGTGTCAATTCTCTCCAACACCACTTCAGATGTCGTGTTGCGGCACTTCTGCGTGCCCGCGGAGGCCCTACGCGATAATGGGCAGGTGTGCCAGCTCTTTAGCTCTTCAGTGTAGATTGGCAAGTTCCCGTCACGTAATATGTAATGGTCAGTTCCTCACTGCATAAGTGTGTGGGGACAGCTTTTATCGTTTAGTCCATGTGTGACCCAATGAGCTCGAAAATGATGGATAATAGCTGAGTGGCCTGGAGTGAGAGATCTGCGACGAAGCCATTATCGCCAACCTCAGTGCTACGGACTATAAGTTATCAAAAGCATACCTAGTTTTGAGGGGCAATAACTTGGACTCTGTGACATTTTATCACTTCCACCGAAATCGCGGTGACATATGAAACCCTTTATCCAATTCCAGCTCTATGTTATGGTCTCCAAAACTATGTGACATAAATTATTTGCTGGAATTAAATTGAGTGAATTGTAAAAATATAGAATTGAAGATTTAGTCTGGATCGCATGATAAGAGCAATGAACACTGTAATTCAGGACAGTTGATTACGACTAAATTCTTCGTATTTTTGGCCTCATGTTTTATCCGAACACAGTTTATTTATTTAATACTATCAACTAAAAATACACAGTATCTGAACAATGCCTGTATGCGAAGTCCTTCACGAAATTCTGTCACATTGTAGCTTCAGTCCACCAAAGACACTTGGCTCGAACAATTTATTTAATATTAAGACCCGGTCTCAACCCATATGACGTGCCGTTACCCATGGACATACGCGCCCACATTTCACAGATGCCACCGAATAACTGTCAGTAACTCAGCTCTTACGTCCAGCGCTTCCACTGTTCGGGCGACAACGTTCATCCCCAAAATACCGCCGGCAGGTAGAGACATTTCACCAGTCGTCACAACTTAACAATCCGTTCCTACATGAACACTGATACTTCAGAGATTGGCATACAGCAACAGGATGCGTTAAACATAATAAAATCACAAAAAATAATAACTATCTGTGACCTGTGAGAATATCAGATCCTCACAAACTCTTTGATATAGTGTTTGCCACTCAGAGGGAGATCGTATTCCGAACTATCAAATTTACTTTTTCTGCTGTACAGAACAATGCAGAGTGTCAGATTGCGGTCAGCACAGTACAGTCTAAAATGGATGCGGTGTCAACTGTAGCGCAGTTTTAAGTGGTAATCGTTTCGAAACACTAAATTCTTCCTCTGAAAATATTAGCGATGACGTTCACATCTCATTGAAATCTAAGGCTTATGCAGTTTCCGGACACCTGTTCCGTGGAACTCACTTGCTGCAAGATACACACTTTGCTAGTCTGGGCTATCGAACCAAACATCTGAATGGAGTTGTACGATCCTTTTTGGACAAGCGAACCAGGTCCTTAACAGTGCTAGAGGCTCATGTATGAGCGCCACAACTCATTCGCCGCTGTCTCTATCTGCTTGTCGGTCTATGTCGACTAGTTCTGCACACGCATCTAAGTCATAGAAGCCAAAATTAACAGTATAATACCAATCTCCCAAAGACCGATAATTCTGCCCTAGGCAGAAGTATCCACAGCTAATATTGTACCATACTGGGACTTGCCTTCAAGTTTCTATCAGAGCTCTGCCTTAGTCGATATTAACGACAAAGCAGACTTCACCACGGTCAGCCTCGTGTTATAGTAGCTGTACAGACGCCAGTCGGACTGAAATGTAGACAGAGTTAGCCGAGACTGGTTAGAAATATTTAGTGAAAAAATGAGAAACAAACTGTTTTTCTCCTTCAATTAAAATCAGTTTTCAAATACAGAGCCAACATAATTTTTGGTATGAATGCTCATTTGTAAAAATTCATTCAACTTACGCTGCATTAAAGTGCAAAATTGTGGCATTTATCGGTAATGTGTGCTCAACCTGTTCTCTACAAGTTGGCGCCCAGCGAATGAATAAGTCGTGATAAAAAGTAGTATTCTTAGCGGAAAGAACAACAGGCTTGAATCTAAGGGCGGTTGTTATCATGTATGATCAAGACTGCTATAGTTGTTGGTAGTCTGAGGCACAATTAATAACAAATGTTGATGGTGTTGAGACAGCAACCAGATACAAATTTATTTTCGGTTTTTTTATTCAAAGGTACCGTCATTACGATTCATCTTCAGACGGTTTTCATGCCTTCATTACAACATGTGGTGCTTTTTTTACAAATTAATTTCACGACAATTAATCTGTTAGTTAATTATAGTTAAAGGCTACCCAGACATTGACCTTTGTCTGTGCGAATGCTCAAAGGTTGCCCGAACTCTTACGGGACTCGTCACCTTAGTGTGCGCGAGTAATGAGTGGATGGGCAAATATCTATTAGGTACATCACGTATATAGATTTGGACAGTTGGAAATATGGGTCGCACGGGAAGCGTGTAAGGGATAAGTCCCTGCAGTCGAGCTATTCATCTGCGTCCTCGGTGGCTCAGATGGATAGAGCGTCTGCCACGTAAGCAGGAGATCCCGGGTTCGAGTCCCTGTCGGGGTACCTAAAAAAAATGTTCAAATGTGTGTGAAATCTTATGGGACTTAACTGCTAATGTTATCAGTCCCTAAGCTTACACACTACTTAACCTAAATTATCCTAAGGACAAACACACACAGCCATGCCCGAAGGAGGACTCGGGGTACCATCGAGGTATATCAACACCTGTCGGCAGCTGAGGGTGTTAATTATCATTTATAAACGTTTTTGGTTGTAGTAGGCTAAATAGGCATTTCGTATTGGCACTTCACGAATTATATTCTGTGCTATTATAAAAGTGACCATTATTACCAAAACAGTCTCCTTATTTAGTATGTGTTACAATTACTGCAATATTAGAAAAAAATGGTTCAAATGGCTGTGAGCACTATGGGACTTAACTTCTATGGTCATCAGTCCCCTAGAACTTAGAACTACTTAAACCTAACTAACCTAAGGATATCCCACAACACCCAGTCATCACGAGGCGGAGAAAATCCCTGACCCCGCCGGGAATCGAACCCGGGAACCCGGGCGCGGGAAGCGAGAACGCTACCGCACGACCACGAGCTGCGGACTGCAATGTTAGAGAGGCCTATTTTCTTTTACCTAGTAGACAGTGACATAATAGACGTAATCAGACCGAGAAATCACAACAGTCTTGGGTGCTATTTGTATTAACAGCTTTTTCAGTATTAGACAACGCAATCTCGATTTTTCATGAAGCAAAACGTTATACACATTTTGATGAGGTAATAGATTCTTTCGCAGAAAGGAAAGCACGCCATATAAAGCTGTAGCAAGATTGGGCAGAAAAAAATGCTAGGAGCTAAGGACTGAATAGATGTGTACTGTTTTACTTGTCTATACTGGTTTTATGTATCCCATATTTAATTTTATGTCGCGCAGAACAGCAAGTTATTAGCTAATAGGCAATAAAGAGTCCAAATTTTCTGAAGAGTTCTTGTTCTTCCGGTTACAAACAATCCCATCCAGTATTAATTGTCAGGTTTTTTTTTTTTTTTTGTTTAGTGTAAAAATGTGAAATCGGTCGACTGGGAGCAGGAGAGACATCACAGAACGTTTTAATTTCCGCTATCCTGAATATAGTTTGATGGCATCCATTACGAAATATACACATTTCAGTTCCACAGTGCGAAATACAGTGACGTGCGCTAGAAGAATGCTGTGTGAAGAGGCGTGGCACTGCACTTTGGCCCACTTAAGACCAAATAACACTTCTTACATTTCCTCGAAGTTATATGTTTCATGTATCAGACTCTTCAGAAAGATGTGCACTACAAAATGAACATATTTCTGAAAAGTCTTTTGTTTTTAATTTTTGACGTACTATCTCAAACACTCTATGTAAGCGGGCGGAGGAGGGACGCAACCATGTAGTATTGTCCCGGTTCGAAATATCGTAGAGCCGGGGATGCTGCGCAGAGCAGTCTGAGTTATAGTGTGAAGGGGGGTGGGGGGTGGACAGGGGGTACTCTCCAACTGATCGGTGTTTACAGTTAATGATTTTGCTGTTTCCTCTTCGCTTACTGCTCACAAGTCAAATAAAAAGAAATGGGACATAACTGCTGAGGTCATCAGTCCCCTAGAGCTTAGAACTACTTAAACCTGCCTAACCCAAGGACGTCACACACATCCATGCCCGAGGCAGGATTCGAACCTGCGACCGTAGCGGTCGCGCGATTCCAGACTGTAGCGCCTAGAACCGCTCGGACACACTGGCCGGCCATCTCAAGTGCACGTTTTCATCTTCTAGCAGGTATGGTATTATGCCATAATAAAGAACGAAACATGAGATAATACAGTAGTGGTACTCCAAGAAAACATATCCCGAAAACCACACTGTAAAGCTTAATATCAGGTTGAGGCCTACTTCGTTGGGAATCTGGATGTACGAACGTGCACTTTAAGGCGAATTATTCATTTCAGTATGGTTCACGAAATTCCGACTCTCTTGGAGTATCCTTTCATGCCTTGTTTCTTTTGTGACAATTTTAGATCTTTTAATGTTTTACACATAGGAACGTACGGGCTTCCTACGTCATCGTAGCTGCGCAAGCGCGGTGACGCCTTCTTATCTCGCGCTCTCTGGCAACTGCTGGGACAAATCCATTTCTAACAGTTCGCGGGAAAATATTGCAAATTGTGGTCCGAAAAGCGTTATTTTCGAAATAAATTTCCTTTTACGCAAGATGAACTATGTGCAAGAATGAATTTCTTAAATTATAGCGGTTTGACTCTCATTTAAAAGTCAGCTCTTTGATGACAAGCCATTTAGAAGAATTTCTAGTCCAGAAGATCAGAGATTTACGTCAGTATTAAACATTTTACTGACACATTTGTGTGATGTATCTTAAAGTGCAAAATGCGCAATAAAGATCAACATAATATGTGAATGCTTAGCTTATCTTGTAGCTTATTAATCTTAGAGACAAGTGTTCTATATGAAAACTTTGCTTTTCTTGTAGCAACACTATGTATATTAATTTAAACCATTAACTTTTTCTGTTCGTGTGTTTGCGCTACTTAACAGTTATGTTGGTATTGACTGACTACATCACGTGACCTATGCTCTTTATATTCGCTGTTAACGGCTGGTGAGAACACGTGACAGCTATGACTGGCTTACAAAAGCACATCGCAGTCTCGATTTCAGTGCTTCGGAAAGTAACATGCGGTGTTCGGTGGAATGCAAATTTATAATTTCTTGATATGAAAATATACAGCGTGCATGTTGCTGCACATCAAATAACATTCCAAAACATGTTCTTTTCCACTGTGTTTCGCTTTCTAAAGTGCCGGGAAATTGTAAGCCGCTGTATAAAACCATAACCATTCAAATAATTGACAAATTTTACAGTTTAGAGAGAAAGTATACTGTCTCTTAATATGGAAAAAGTGTATTTTCACCCGGGAGGAAATTTATTTTTAACCAGGAGATCCGGGCAAAAACCGGGAATTTTCTTTCTTTGTCCACGTATATTCCCTGCTATTAGATTATCATCATCCTTTACATACTGAACTAAAGTTTCAAAATCTCCGTGTATTTTCTCTTCATCTGCTTGTGAAGTCTGCATGGATACCTGTTCTATTGTTGTCAGGGTTGGTGTGGTGCCGAATTTGAGGAGAACAAACCTATCATTGAATTTTCCATAATAAGTCACTCACTGCCCTACCTCTCTACTCATAATGAATCCTATTCCTGTTATACGACTTTCTGCTGCTGTTGATACTGCTCTGCATTTTTCTGACCAGAACTCCTTGTCTTATTTCCATTTCAGTTCACTGGCCCCGATATGTATCTAGGTCACTTCCCATTACAGATTTTCTAGCTTCCCTACCACGTTCATACTTGTGACCTTCCGCGTTAGGAGTCCGAGTATTACCCTTTCGTTGGTAATTCCCTTCTTTTTCTCGTGGTCACCACACCCTTGGCAGTACCTTCCAGAAGAGTCGAATGGGGGCCAATCCGGAATATTTTGCGAGTGGAGAGATCATCATGACGCTTTTAAAATTACAGGCCACACCTCCTGTGGATACACATTGTGTCTGTTGAATGTGGTGTTTCCATTGTCCTCTGCTTCCTCGCGCCATTGATCACTAGAGATTCTTTCTCCTTTTAATGGCAGTTTCCCGTCGCGCAAGAGAGTTCCCTGAATCTCTGTCTGCTTCACTGCACTCTTTGGCAAGGTAGTTCGTTTATCGTGAGTGCCTTTTTATGCTGCAAGCCTTCTGCAGCCACTGCTGGTGATTTTTATTTAAAATTTAAGCAGTGACAGGGTCGAAGACGGGATTCAATACTTTTTGATCTTTAGTCAAATGCGCTATGCTAGACTACGAGTACACAGACAGGGATATCAGACATCTACGAAATGAAGAAAGTATTAAAACATATTTACAATACGTGCAAGCTGAAGTATGTGGAAGACGAGTATGTAATTTCGAAAATGCTGTGGGTCCCTCAGTGCTGCTGTGCTTGATCAACAGCTGAATTGTTCGTTGTATAAACCTGTTCACTTGTTCGCATTTATATGATATAGGAAATGGCTAGCTTTTGAGATTAGTAGCGTCGTGTTATATCGATGTGTTCTCCCCTACAAGTCTTCCCAGATATGGGACTGAGCTCAGTGTGCGGCGTCTTTAAGACTGGCTGACCAAGCAGTAGAATGTAGTGACTGACGTGAAGACAACGTCCTCTGGTGGCGTCCGTGGGGCCGCCCATTGGAGAACGTGAGCGCTGGAGGGAGCAGGCCCCGTGGAGGCGCTCTGGCGGGAGTTTTAAACGTGTCGTCTTCTGCAAAGATGTGAACAGTGCGCGGAGCGCCGTGTGCTGTCAACAGACACTGTCAGTAGGGGAGAGAGAGAGAGAGAGAGAGAGTATTACGGCAGTGAAAGAAACCTATGATCTCTGGAGACAGTGCCACAAGTTCCTCTGAAAAATCGTAACACACCACACAGACACATGTCATACTAACAGATGTAAATCCAACTGATGATGGAGGTTTAAACCTCTGAAACGCTTCGTGCAGATAAACAGTGACTGGTACAAGTAAACTTTTGTTTCATTTAACAAAATTTTTGACGGTTCGTTCATGTATTCTAATTCTGATCAGCAGTTTGTGAAACATCTGAAGTCCAACGTGAGGCGCCGGACTTGGTGTATTCATAATCATGTTCGAAGATTAATCTGTGGCTGCAGTGACGCTATTAAGCTAGTAATAAATATACATATTAACTGCGCAACAGTACCCGGCTCATGCTGAGGAGATTTATTCACTTCACCAAACATACTCTTGCTTGCAGTTCAGGTTGTTAATAGGAGTTAAACTGAACAGTAACAGGAAAATACGGCTAGTGCGTGGCCGATAGCTAGATGCTTACGAAGCCAACAATTTAAGAAAAAAAATCTGTCACGTAATCAGTCAAGCACTTTTATACGAAGTGAATGTGTACACACAGAGGTATTACGTCGCACTCTTCTATTATAGGCTTTATCACTGACAAAGGTTATCTACCAGCAGCTGTATCGAAACAGTTAACGAAAACTTAACGCAAGAAAAGGTTGTGCAACAAGCCCTTTCTCATACAGCCCGGTACACTAAATACCCAACTGATAAAGAGTTCTTATTAGCAGACTGTGATGATCTGATAAACCGGTTTCAGATTCATAAATAATCCATTCTCATCTATCCTTGTTGTGTAGTACCTCTTCAGTTATCACTTGAATGTGAAGGTTACTTAGCTGTTATATTGACAAGGTACTTTGTAACAATAACAGATCGGTGGATGGACTGTGTGTAAATATAAATTTTGCTAACTGTGTAAACTGCACGTGGAGAGACGAGAAAGAAAAGGTAAGGAAAAAAAATGAACTAAGAATATCAGCCGCATCGGGACTTTTGCAGAATCAGTGGCGACGAGTGAAAGTATATGCCGGATCGGGACTCTAACATAGGGTCTTCTGCTTACGAGGCAGTGGCGTTAACCACTGCACCATCCGGACACAGTTTATCACAAATACGCAGGCTATCCTGGCATCCTTCCAGGCTGACTGCCACCCAGCGCCACCTATCCACAATTGTCGTCCATATTCACCATGTTCGCCAGTTTTAAATTCCTAATGGAGGCCGAACGCAGATGTGCATCCCCACTGGAAGGTGTGGATTCACTGCCCATCGAGGCGAATCAGTTATATACAGGGTACTCCACTGATAGTGACCGGGCCAAATATCTCACGAAATAAGCAACAAACGATAAAACTACAAAGAACGAAACTCGTGTAGTTTGAAGGGGAAACCAGATGGCGCTATGGTTGGCCCGCTAGATGGCGCTGCCATAGGTCAAACGGATATTAACTGCGGTTTTTTTTAATAGGAACCCCCATTTTTATTACTTATTCGTGTAGTACGTAAAGAAATATGAATCTTTTAGTTGAACCACCGTTTTCGCTTTGTGACAGATGGCGCTGTAATAGTCACAAACGTATAGGTACGTGGTATCACATAACATTCCGCCAGTGCGGACGGTATTTGCTTCGTGATACATTACCCGTGTTAAAATGGACCCTTTACCAATTTCGGAAATGGTCGATATCGTGTTGATGTATGGATATTGTGATCAAAATTCTCATCGAGCGTGTGCTATGTATGCTGCTCGGTATCCTGGACGACATCATCCAAGTGTCCGGACCTTTCGCCGGATAGTTACGTTATTTAAGGAAACAGGAAGTGTTCAGCCACATGTGAAACGTCAACCACGACCTGCAACAAATGATGATGCCCAATTAGGTGTTTTAGCTGCTGTCGCGGCTAATCCGCACATCAGTAGCAGACAAATTGCGCGAGAATCGGGAATCTCAACAACGTTGGTTTTGAGAATAATACATCAACATCGATTGCACCCGTACCACATTTCTATGCACCAGGAATTGCGTGCCGACGACTTTGAACGTCGTGTACAGTTCTGCCACTGGGCACCAGAGAAATTACGGGACGATGACAGATTTTTTGCACGCGTTCTATTTAGCGACGAAGCGCCATTCACTAACAGCGGTAACGTAAACGGAAAATCCACGATGGCTGCGACAAGTGGAACATCAGCGACCTTGGTGGGTTAATGTATGGTGAGGCGTTATGGGAGGAAGGATAATTGGCCCCCATTTTATCGATGGCAATCTAAATAGTGCAATGTATGCTGATTTCCTACGTAATGTTCTACCGATGTTACTACAGGATGTTTCACTGCATGACAGAATGGCGATGTACTTCCAACATGATGGATGTCCGGCACATAGCTCATGTGCGATTGAAACGGTATTGAATGGCATATTTCATGACAGGTGGATTGGTCGTCGAAGCACAATACCATGGGCCGCACGTTCACCGGATCTGACGTCCCCGGATTCCATTCTGTGGGGAAAGTTGAAGGATATTTGCTATCGTGATCCGCCGACAACGCCTGACAACATGCGTCAGCGCATTGTCAATTCATGTGCGAACATTACGGAAGGCGAACTACTCGCTGTTGAGAGGAATGTCGTTACACGTATTGCCAAATGCATTGCGGTTGACGGACATCAATTTGAGCATTTATTGCATTAATGTGGTATTTACAGGTAATCACGCTCTAACAGCATGCGTTTTTATAAAAGATAAGTTCACAAAGGTACATTTATCACATTGGAACACCCGAAATAAAATGTTGAAACGTACCTACGTTTTGTATTTTAATTTAAAAACCTACCTGTTACCAACTGTTCGTCTAAAATTGTTAGCCATATGTTTGTGACTATTACAGCACCATCTATCACAAAGCGAAAAAAGTGGTCCAACTAAAATATTCATATTTCTTTACGTACTACACGAATATGTAATAAAAAAGGGGGGGTTCCTATTTTAAAAAACGCAGTTTATATCCGTTGGACCTATGGCAGCGCCATCTAGCGGACCAACCATAGCGCCATCTGGTTTCCCCCTTCAAGCTAGACAAGTTTCTTTCTTTTTGCAGTTTTTTCGTTGACGCTTATTTCGTGAGATATTTGGCCCGTTACGATCAATGGATCACCCTTTTATGAATATGTAGTTCCTGTTCTTTCGGACATGATCGAAAGAACAGACACCGCGCGGAATCCGCAGCTGTGATACATAAAATGTAAATTGAAGGTCGCCGATGCAGCTGATAACACTGTAAGTAGGCTGTTTAGGTTTTTATATTGGTAACGCCACGTAGCGCTCTGTGTGAAAATCACTGGCTGTGCTGTGTGCAGTCTGTGGCTGGGTGGCATTGTTGTAATATTCGCTATTGTAGTGTTGGGCAGTTGGCTGTTAACAGCGCGTAGCGTCGCGCAATTGGAGGTGAGTCGCCAGCAGTGGTGGATGTGGTGAAGTGAGATGGCGGATTTTTGAGAGCGGATGATCTGGACGTGTGTCCATCAGAGACAGTAAATTTGTAAGACTGGATGTCATGAACTGATATATATATATATTATGACTTTTGAACACTATCAAGGTAAATACATTATTTGCTCTCTATCAAAATTTGTCATTTGCTAACTATGCCTATCAGTAGTCAGTGGCTTCAGTAGTTTGAATCTTTTATTTAGCTGGCAGTAGTGGCGCTCGCTGTATTGCAGTAGTTCGAGTAACTAAGATTTTTGTGAGGTAAGTGATTTGTGAAAGGTATAGGTTAATTTTAGCTGGTTGGTTGGTTGGTTGTTTTGGGGAAGGAGACCAGACAGCGTGGTCATCGGTCTCATCGGTTTATGGAAGGAAGTCGGCCGTGCCCTTTCAGAGGAACCATCCCGGCATTTGCCTGGAGTTATTTAGGAAAATCACGGAAAACCTAAATCAAGATGGCCGGACGCGGGATTGAACCGTCGTCCTCCCGAATGCGAGTCCAGTGTCTAACCACTGCGCCACCTCGCTCGGTGGTTAATTTTAGTCGGGGCCATTCTTTTGTAGGGATTTTTGAAAGTCAGATTGCGTTGCGCTAAAAATATTGTGTGTCAGTTTAGTGTTGATCAGGATAGGTAAAGAGCGAAATGTCTGATTACGTTCAGTTTTGCTCAGCTGTTTGAAAATCAAATAATGTAAGAGGTTTATCATCACAGTAATTGAATAATTTTTCTAAGGGGACGTTTCAACATTAGTTCCTTCCCTTTAGTTTTCTTTCTCTCCCCTCCACCTTCAGTTGCTACATGCATCTCAGCTGTTGATTCCACCCTAAAGAGCAGACACCATACATTCATATGCATAAAAATATCACTAACGCAGAAGTTACGGTACTCTTTCTGACATAAAACATCTAAATTTTGTGAAGATTTTTGTTCCTGTTTCATAACTATTGAAAACATTAGTATCATGATCACATTTTGTACGGCGAAAAGTCATAGACTACCTTTTCATGGCCCAGAATACAACAGTGTTAGCTTTTGACATCAGAGGAATAAATGAACAATCCTCCCACTCACCACTACCTGTTCTGCATCGCTACTTCCATATGAATATTTCGGCCACAGGAAAACGTGAGACAAAACGAAACCCTAACCATCTGAAGTCAGGGGTTGTGGCAGAGTCACAAAATGTGTTGTCATCAGGCTACAGCAAAGTTTCCTTTATAGACACTATGTCGCTATTTGTCACAAACATTTTCGCCAATGTGCACGTTCAACGGAATAGAACCACAAGATAATTGGTCTAGCACATTCAAATACTCTGCAAAGAGCAACTGAATAATCATGTAGCCGCTCGGTCTCAGGCGTGTTGTCACGGTCCGCGCGGCTCCCCCCCCCCCCCCCCGCCCCCCCCCCCCCGTCGGATGTTTGAGTCCTCCCTCGGGATGGGTGTGTGTTGTCCTTGGTGTAAGTTAGCTTAAGTTAGATAAAGTAGTGCATAAGCTTAGCTTAGGGACCGATGACCTCAGCAGTTTGGTCCCATAAGACCTTACCACAAATTTCCAAATAATCATGTGCATATTATCTTAAAAAACGAAACAGCCCAGACCTAATTCTGAAACTGTGTCCGTAGCTCTCATGCTCAGCCTGTATAGGCAGGGATCAGCTGCAGTAACTCAAAGGATATTTTAACCTCCGATGTTTGTTCGTAAATTACAATAAACTGAGTCTTTCGAAACCGTTTAACTGAATTAAACCCTCTCGGTTGTTCGTGAACAGAGAATTACTGACACCGCTGTCCGACACACATATTCACGTAGTTGGAAATCCGAAATTGGCAGAAATTATAAGAGCTTGTCACCAATTGCGTCTCAATCTACTACAAGAATGAACTACATGTCCTGGCCGTTATTTGAGGGGTAAGTTCACTGCAGTGCAGAACTTAAGGACGAGGTAAATATATTTACATATTAATTACTCAATGAAAAGAAATGAAATTGCGGGAGGGTCTTAGTAGAGATATCGCAGTTTTGTACAGAGAGTTGGTTGTCACATTCCCATGGAATGAGGGAAACGTGGGTAAAGCGACAAATGTGGCTGGCTCCACAACACGAGGCAGTTGAAGGAACGGGGGTAGCCATTGAGTGGAAGAACAGCGATCAGTTTCGGTGCACTGTGGTGGCGTTTTTCCTTAGAACTGGGTTGGTTGGTTGGTTGGGGTTTAAGGGACCAAACAGCAAGGTCATCAGTCCCTTGTTTCAAATGTGGTCCATTCCGCTAGTGTGACATCTCAGGAAAGTCAGAACAATAAAACGGAAAAGGCTAAAAACGTAAAAGGGCAGTCACGTTGTCAATGGTAAAAACAAAATGAGGGAAGTCAGCAAGAGAACGAACCCAACGCTATGCTGAAGCAGCATAGGCAAGACCACCTGTGACTTAAAAGGTGCAACCGCTAGAATGTAGAAGTACGTATGGGAAAAGGAGACTAACCAATCCTTAAAAAAAGGGTAAAAACAGAGTAAAAGGGGAAGAAATGAGGATCTCGGTCAGGGAGGTGAGTCGGGAATCTCCAAACACGGCTTACAGTGGGAGACACCCAAACACTCACCGCCCTGCCCCAACACCAGAGAGAGATTAAAAACCTTAAAACTGAGAATAAAAACCACTTTCCCGGAGGAAACCGAGACCCAGAGAGACCATCCGGGAATCGTCAGCCAACATCAAAGTGCGGGGGAGTCTGTACTTAGCACGCAGAGCCAAAAGAAGGGGGCATTCAACCAAAATGTGGGCTACTGACTGGAAGGCTCCACAACCACAAAGTGGGGGTGGCTCATCACGCAAAAGAAAACCATGGGTCAGCCTGGTATGGCCAATGTGGAGACGCCACAGTGTGGTCGAGTCCTTTCGGGAGAGGCGAAAGGAAGAACGCCACGGGCCTGGTGACACCTTAATCGCACGAAGTTTATTAGACAGGAGAGTAGCCTCCCAAGAATTGGCCCATGACTATGCGAAGTGGGATTTGATGTGAAGCCGTAAATCCGCTGCAGGAGGGGTTACAGAAAACGGGGGGTAAGTGACTGCTCCCCCAGCCAAACGATCAGCGAGCTTATTACCCAGGATACCCACATGGCCAGGGACCCAAAGGAAGTCAATGGAACAAGCAGCACGGTGAATATCATTGATGGCAGAGACCAAGGGATGGCGCGAAAAACACCGGTCAATAGCAAGAAGGCCACTCATCTAGTCCGTACATAACAAAATGCGGTTGTGTTGGGAGTGTTTAATAAAGATAAGGGCCTGGGAAATTGCCATCAATTCCGCAGTAAACACCCCACATGTAGGTGGCAGCAGATGATTTTCCGTTCCAACAGAGGACATGGAGGCATACCCCACATGATCAGCAGATTTAGAGCCATCAGTGTAAAAAACAAGAGCATCCCGAAACTCCCATAAAATTTGGCGGAAAAAGGAACGGAACACCATCGGAGGGATGGAATCTTTCGGACCTCGGCGGATATTCGAGGCCGAGGAACTAACCGAGACAGGACAAAGAAGGAAGCTGAAAATCACGGCAAAGAGATGCAAGGCAGAGCCCAACCAGTAAACCTGCCCGAGGGCGGGAGTCGGGTTGGCGACGTCCATGGTCTGGGAACGGGATAGAATAGGAAGGATGAGTGGGAGATGAACGGACAGCGAGTGCATAAGACACGAGAAGCTGGGACCGCCGAACAGAAAGGGAGGGGGGGGGGGGAGATCCCAGCTTCAACCAGGAGACTATCAACAGGGCTAGTAGGGAAGGCACCAGTGGCCAAACAGATATCATGATGGTGGACTGGATCCAGCACGTACAGTGTGGAAGGAGCAGCTGAACCATGAACTTGACAACCATAGTCCAAGCGAGACAGAACTAGAGCACGATAAAGATGGAGAAGGAGGGAATGGTCCGCACCTCAAGAGGAGTGGGCAAGGAAGCGAAGGACATTGAGTTTACAGGAAAATCCTACCTTCAGAGGTCTGATAGGTGGCAACCAAGTTAGCTTGTTGTCGAAAAGGAGACCCAGGAAACGAAACTGTGGGACCACAGGCAATCGTTGCGCATCGAGATAGAGCTCTGGATCAGGGTGGATCGTAGTACGGCGACAGAAGTGGACCACCCGCGATTTTAGAGGAGAGAATTGAAACCTGTGGGAGAGGGTCCATGCAGAGGCACGCCGTATAGCTCCCTGGAGCTGCCGCTCTGCAGATGCCATCGAAGAGGAGCTAACCCATATGCAGAAATCATCCACATACAGGGCAGGGGCGACCAAAGGACCGACAGAGGCCACAAATCCATCGATAACAATGAGGAAAAGGACACTCAGGACTGAACCCTGTGGGATGCCCATCTCCTGGGTCTGTGGAGAACTAAAAACAGTACCAACCCGAACCCTGAATGAACGATGGAATAGGAACTGGCGGATAAAAATCGGGAGTGGGCCCTGAAGACCACACTGATGAAGGGTAAGTAAGATGTGATAGCGTCAGACCGTGTCATAGGCCTTGCGAAGGTAATAAAACACTGCAACCAAATGGCGGCGCTGGGAAAAAGCCTGCCGAACTGCGGATTCCAAGCGAACTAAATGATCGATTGGAGACTGTCCCTCTCGGAAGCCACACTGGTAAGGGGACAATAGATCCCGAGATTCGAGGACCCAATTGAGCCGATGGGCTACCATCTGTTCAAGTAACTTACAAACAACATTGGTCAGACTAATTGGCCGATAGCTGTCAACAGATAGGGGGTTCTTACCAGGCTTAAAGACAGGAACCGCGATGCTATCCCTCCACTGAGAAGGGAAGTCACCCTGGAGCCAGATATGGTTAAACACCCAAAGAAGATGGTGCCATTGCGGAGCACTAAGATGTTGCAGCAGTTGGTTATGAATGGAATCTGGACCAGGGGCCGTATCATGAGAACAAGATAGAGCAGAAAGAAATTCCCATTCAGTAAAAGGTTCGTTGTAAGATCCTGACTGACAAGGGGTAAAACATAAGGTGGAAGCTAAAGCCCACTGTTTCTCGCGAAGGAAAGCAGCTGGATACGAGGCTGATGCTGATGCCACTGCAAAATGGGTTCTGCAAAAACTAATGGGTCCGTACAAAGGCCATCTGGGAGGTGAAGGCCTGGGAGGGTGGACTGCCGATGGCAACCTTGGACAGAGCGAAGTGTAGCCCATAACCGTGACAGAGGGACAGTAGAACCAAGGGAAGAAACAAATCGTTCCCAACAGAGCCCCTTGATCTGTTTGATTAAATAACGGACTTTAGCGCGGAGGCGTTTAAAGGTAGTAAGGCTGGCTACGGATTGGTGCCTCTTAAAGTGTTGCAAAGCTCGACGGCGATCACGGATGGCAATGCCAATGGCCGTACTCCACCACAGGACCGGCGACGAAATGGTCCAGATGAGCACGGGACAGCAAGGCTAGCAGTGCGAACAATCGCGTCAGACACGTCACATAGGACGTCATCAATACAACCCAACAAAGAGGGAGAAAACACGACCTGTGCAGTGTATAGAGGCCAATCGGCGAGTTGGAAAGACCAACGAGGTAACCTGTCCATTGGGGAGCGAGATAATCAACGGGAAATGGTCACTATCACAAAGGTCGTCGTGTGGTGACCAGTGTAATGAAGGGAGGAGAGAGGGAGAAGAAAGAGAAAGATCAATGGCAGAAAAGGTACCATGACCAGCACTGAAATGAGTAGGGGAGCCATCATTAAGAAGGCACAAGTCGAGGTCTGCAATAAACTGGTCTATGAGAAGACCTCGTCTAGATGGAAAGGCGCTGCCCCACACAGGATGATGAGCATTAAAATCCCCAAAGAGAAGGAAGGGAGGAGGAAGTTGCTGATGAAGGGCAGTTAAGGCAGCAGGTGTAAGAGTCCTGTCAGGACGGAGATAAAGATTGCAAACCATGACCTCAGAGTCTAGGTGGACCCTAACAGCAACCGCTTCCAATGTAGTTTGAAGAGGAATCCACGTGCTAGCAATGTCTGTACAGACCAACGTACAAACGCCACCAGAAGCCCGCAGGGGTCCGACCCAATTTCGACAGAAAACACGGAACCCACGGAGGGTCGGTGAGTGAGCAACAGTAAAATGAGATTCCTGGAGAACCACACATGCTGCAGAGTAAGACGAAAGAAGGGATTTCAATTCCGGAAGGTGACGATAGTATCCATTACAATTCCATTGGAGAACCACAGAACGATGATTTAAATGGGGGCTGAACACGCTAAAGCCACTCATACCGCCGGGTCCCCACCCATCACCGACAAGAAGGGGGCGACATCCATGAACGAGAGGTGATAATCCGTTTGTGAAGTCGGGGATGGGACCTCCGGTGGCACCAGAGGCTCTTTGTCCCGGGACTTATGTTTCTTCTTCTTTTCAGGCTGAGATCGAGGAGGGCTGTGTGGCATAAAGGAGCCAGCTGCAGCAAGATCAGGAATAAAAAGAGACTGGGCGACCTGGGGGTCGACAGACCGCGGCTCTCGCGGTCGTCGCGTGGCAGCAGACCTTTGGCCTGGAAAGTGCTGGGAAAGGGCATCCTGGGAGAGGCGCCCTTGACTGGCAGACGCCGAAAGAGTGGGACACTTCTCCGGCTGGGGAGGGGGGGCAGCGCCCAGAGAAGGTGTGGGAGCTGCAAGGGAGGGGGGGGAGGAGAGGGGTCCGGGATGGGGGTAAGGAAGGGGGAGGAAGGGGTGAAGATGTAACCAAAGCGTAACTACATGTCATGGACACAGGGTGAAGACGTGTATACTTCTTACGGGCCTCTGTGTAGGTTAAATGATCAAGGGACTTACACTCCTGTATCTTCTTTTCCTTCTTAAATCTGGGCCATCTGGTGAACGTGGAGAATGACTGCCATGACAATTTACACACACAGGAGGGGGAACACAGGGAGTCCCCTCATGGAGTGGGCACCAGTATCAATGTGATTGTCCTTAGGACCATTCTGAACACCCCGAACAAAGTGAACACCCCGCCATCTGAGATTGTCCTGAAGTTCATCAGTTTGAAGGATGAGGTCCCTGTGAAATATCACACCTTGAACCATATTTAGAGACTGGTGGGGGGTAATGGACACAGGAATTGTGCCAAGATGGGTACAGGCACGAAGGGCCGCAGATTGGACAGCTGAAGCAGTTTTGATCAGCAACAAACCTGACTGCATCTTGCTCATGGAGTCCACTTCGCCAAACTTGTCTTCAATGTGTCCCGCAAAGAATAAAGGTTTGGTATTGGTGAAAGTATCCCCATCAGTCCTGGTGCAAACTAGATAACGAGGGAAAGGTTTCGCCCCTAGCCGACAGGCCTGACCCTCTTCCCAGGGGGTAGCCATGGAAGGGAAGGCCAAAGGGGCAAGAGAAACAGCACTCGAATCAGTTCCACGCAGAGAGACAGCCGCAGAAGAACGGCCAGATTTCTGGACCCGTATGTGTTTTATTTGCATAGCGTCCACCCTGATACCACCCACTCCGATCAGGGGCTGTCCTCACGGCTGCCACCCAGCCACAGCAAGGGCCGTCTGGCACGGCGGCCATTGTCGGGAGTTCCGATGCTCCTGGATGATGAGCAACCACTCCAAGGCATGCATGAGGAAGTCACAGCTCAGGTATCAGAAGTGTGATCCCTGTGTGTTCAGGGGGCTCAACCAAAAGGGTACGTAGCGACCCCACCACACGTGCTGGCTACTGTGCTGGTTATGCACCCTAGCATCAGACAATGATGTGAAAGAAAAGGTGGAATGTACTAGGAGGGCACACATCGGAGACACTAGGTAAGGTTCTCTTCCCCAAATGGCTCACACTACGGACAAGAAATTTAGTAACGGAGGTCAAACCCCAGAGTGGGACCAGGGAATGCCAAAAGGAGGTGATTACGCAACAAAGCCAAATTGTAAAACCGACAGAACCAGGAGTATAGCGGGGGCTAACATAATTATGCAAGGACACAAAGAGAGGGAGAGGAGAGGGCGAAGGGAAAGGAGCAAGGAGGGGAATGAGAAGGAAATGCAGCCCTGGAGAGAAAGAAGGCTGCAATAGCTGGGGGCCCTGTCTTCGCCACGCACGTATCCACAAAAGAGTTGTGGAACCCCTGGGGGGCCCTACAACTGAGCCTAGAGGCAATATTTGCATGAGTTCACATGAGGAAGAATCGCCGGGAAAGTGGAATAAGGGTGAAGGGTGACTAATGTAGTGCAGGAATTTGGTTTTAGTCGCAGCATTATTTCTCATGCAAAGGGTGCGTTTCGAACCATTGGCTCTGCTTCCCAAAGGCGGGGACGTGTTGGGCCACAGTCAGCTACATTGAGCAACAGGTGAGAAGCGACCCCCATCATAAAGAGGGTGCATCTGCAACAACATTTAACAGGACTGCAAAGAACGCCATCTCGCGCTACGCTCTACAGTGGCATGGCGACTGCATTGGGATGTGTATGTGCCCAACGACAATTACTTTGTCGTTCGTTGACACCAGCACATTGGTGGCACCGTTTGCGACCCTACCAAGAGCATAGGGCGTGGACCAACGAGGAGTGAGTTGGGTGGGTACCGGTTCAGTCTCGGTAGTGGTTCCCACATGGCGAGGCGTGGAAACACGTAATGCACCCAGGAACACTGTCTATCGTGATCATTTTGATCCAGATGTTATGGTATGGGGACAAACAATGGTACACAGGCGTACTGTCCTCCACATTTTTTTAACAAGGTGCATTCACCACTCAAGTTTACTGTGACACTGTACTGTTTGCGTCTTCTTAGGGATGCATCCACCCCTGACTTTCTTTTCATGGACGAAAATGCGCGACCGCCCCTAACTGCACAGGTGGAGGAAGTCTTGGAACGAGAGGATATTCGGGCGAATGGGCTGGCCTGCCCGTTCCGGCAATTTAAATCGCACCGAGCACGTGTGAGGTGCGTTGGGGAGATGCGTTGCAGCACGTCCGCATGCACCAATGGCCATCGAACAGTCATCAACCGCGATAGTGAAGAAATGGGACACCCTGCCCCAAGAACTCCTTGGATTGGATTGTATGTTAACTGGGGTCCTAGAAACGACGGAGGGGCTCCGTCCCCGCCGCAGCCGCAGTGGTCCACAACCCCACGACGACTACTGCAGTCCATTTCACCCCTCCGCCGCCCCACACCGAACCCAGGGTTATTGTGCGGTGCGACCCCAGTGCCCCCCCCCCCCCAGCCACCCCCCCCACCCCCCCCCCCACCCCCCAGGGAACGTCTCACACCAGACGAGTGTAACCCTTATGTTTGCGTGGTAGAGTAATGGTGGTGTATGAGTATGTGGACAACTTGTTTGCGCAGCAATGGCCGACATAGTGTAGCTAAAGCGGAATAAGGGGAACCAGCCCGCATTCGCCGTGACATATGGAAAAATGCCTAAAAACCATCCACAGACTGGCTGGCTCACCGGATCTCGACACAACGCCGCCGGGCGGATTCATGCCGGGGACCAGGCGCTCCTTCCCACCAGGAAAGCCGTGCGTTAGACCGCTCGGCTAACCGTTCGTGCCGAGAACTCCTTACTACCCTGTGACCAGCATGGGAGCACGTTTCAAAGCGTGCAGTGCTGTCCGTGGTGGTCACACAACCTTTTAAGAACTATGTCTAGCCTTTCATAATGTCCACCGGACCATCATATGGCGGAGACTACAGTGTAATTATTGTCTCTGAATACAAGTGTCATTTCTGTTCGTCTAATAGCATAATCGTTCAGTTATTTTCTGCACTATACTGTATGAGTTGTTTCTGTGTAGGGTCCAAGTTTAATCGACCTATATTACTTGGCAGTGGCGATCATGCAAATGTTACATTCGTACTTAAGTTTCGCACATCACTGCAATATTGCGAGCGCATTCAAAACTGGCGAGGCTTTTGTGGCCTTACAAGTGGTTTTGGATCTTTAGCAGTGCCCTTCATTAATTTTTGATATGGTGAGTTCTGAACCCAAGAGGAACAATAATCTCATAGGTACTGAATTACTGTTATCTTGTATAGAGCTCTGTTCGTCTATCACGTTATGCAGCACACGGCAAAACATGTAATTATATGAATGCGTGGTGCCTTTTCTTTCGGACATACAATTCATGTAATTGATTCGCCTCGATGGGGAATGAATTCACAACCGTCAATGCGGATCTACTATTACGTCCAACCTCACTGCGGAGATCTCAAAGTAGCGAACATGGAGGACAGCGAATAGGTGGCGCTAGGTGGAAATGTGGGTCGGCAGAATGGCATGTCGAGACAGTCTGCACAGTTACAATAAACACCGTGTCCAGTTGGCGCAGTGATTAACACAACTGTCTACTAGGCAGGAAGCAAAGACAGTTGCACTCGCGGTACAAGAAAGATCGGGAGAATGAGGACAGGCAAAAGTTAGTAGAGATTCGTGCTGCTGTAAAAACAGCGATGCGCGAAGCATACAACCACTACCACCGTCATACCTTAGCAAAAGATCTTGCTGAAAACCCAAGCAAATTCTGGTCTTACGTAACATCGGTAAGCGGATCGAAGGCTTCCATCCAATCACTCACTGATCAGTCTGGCCTGGCAACGGAAGACAGCAAAACGAAAGCTGAAATTTTAAATTTGGCATTTCAGAAATCTTTCACGTTGGAGGATCGTAAAAACACACCGTCGTTAGAGTCTCGTACAGATTCCCGTATGGAGGACATACTGATAGACATCCCTGGGGTTGTGACGCAACTGAATGGGTTGAAAATAAATAAATCACCAGGTTCTGATGGGATTCCAATTCGGTTTGACAGAGTGTACTGCATTGGCCCCTTACTTAGCTTTCATTTATCGCGAATCTCTTGCCCAACGTAAAGTCCCGAGCGACTGGAAAAAGCGCAGGTGACGCCTGTATATAAGGGTAGAAGGACGGATTCTCAAAATTACAGACCAATGTCCTTAACATCGATTTGTTGCAGGATTCTCGAACATATTCTCAGTTCGAATATAATGAATTTCCTTGAGACAGAGAAGTTGCTGTCCATGCATCAGCACGACTTTAGAAAGCATCGCTCCTGCGAAACGCAACTTGCCCTTTTTTCACATGATATTTTGCGAACCATGGATGAAGGGTATTAGACGGATGCCACATTCCTTGATTCCCGGAGAGCGTTTGACTCGGTGCTCCACTGCAGACTCCTAACTAAGGTACGAGTATATAGGATTGGTTCCCAAGTATGTGAGTGGCTAGAAGACTTCTTAAGTAATAGAACCCAGTACGTTGTCCTCGATGGTGAGTGTTCATCGGAGGTGAGGCTATCATCTGGAGTGCCCCAGGGAACTGTGGTAGGCCCGCTGTTGTTTTCTATCTACATAAATGATCTTGCCGTTGGTGGGGAGGCTTGCGTGCCTCAGCGATACAGATGGCCGTACCGTAGGTACAACCACAACGGAGGGGTATCTGTTGAGAAGCCAGACAAACATGTGGTTCCTGAAGAGGGGCAGCAGCCTTTTCAGTAGTTGCAGGGGCAACAATCTGGATGATTGACTGATCTGGCCTTGTAACACTAACCAAAACGGCCTTGCTCTGCTGGTACTGCGAACGGCTGAAAGCAAGGGGAAACTACAGCCGCAGTTTTTCCCGAGGGCATGCAGCTTTACTGTATGGTTAAATGGTAATGGTGTCCTCTTGGGTAATATATTCCGGAAGTAAAATAGACCCCCATTCGGATCTCTGGGCGGGAACTACTCAAGAGGACGTCGTTATCAGGAGAAAGAAAACTGGCGTTCTACGGATCGGAGCGTGGAATGTCAGATCCCTTAATCGGGCAGGTAGGTTAGAAAATTTAAAAAGGTTAAAGTTAGATACAGTGGGAATTAGTGAAGTTCGGTGGCAGGAGGAACAAGACTTTTGGTCAGGTGAATACAGGGTGATAAATACAAAATCAAATAGGGGTTATGCAGCAGTAGGTATAATAATAATGAATAAAATAGGAATGCGAGTAAGGTACTACAAACAGCATAGTGAACACATTATTGTGGACAAGATAGATACGAAGCCCATCCCTACTACAGTAGTACAAGTTTATATGGCAACTAGCTCTGCAGATGATGAAGCAACTGAAGAAATGTATGATGCAATAAAAGAAATTATTCAGATAGAGAAGGGAGACGAAAATTTAATAGTCATGGCTGACTGGAATTCGGTAGTAGGAAAAGGGAGAGAAGGAAACGTAGTAGGTGGATATGGATTGGCGGTAAGAAATGAAAGAGGATGCCGCATGGTAAAATTTTGCACAGAGCACAACTTAATCATAGCTAACACTTGGTTCAAGAATCATAAAAGAAGGTTGTATACATGGAAGAAGCCTGGAGATACTGACAGGTTACAGATACATTATATAATGGTAAGACAGATTTATGAACCAGGTTTTAAATTGTAAGACATTTCCAGGGGCAGATGTGGACTTTGACCACAATCTATTGGTTATGAACTGTAGACTAAAACTGAAGAAACTGCAAAAAGTTGAGAATTGAAGGAGATGGGACCTGGATAAACAGAAAGAACCACAGGTTGTACAGAGTTTCAGGGAGAGCGTAAGGGACCATTGACAGGAATGGGACAAAGAAGTACAATAGAAGAAGAATGGGTAGCTTTGAGGGATGAAACAGTGAAGGCAGCAGAGGATCAAAGACGTAAAAAGACGAGGGCTAATAGATATCCTTGGGTAACAGAAGAAATATTGAATTTAAATGATGAAAGGAGAAAATATAAAAATGCATTAAATGAAGCAGGCAAAAAGGAATACAAAGGTCTCAAAAATGAGATCCACAGGAAGTGCAAAATGGCTAAGCAGGGATGGCTAGAGGACAAATGTAAGGATGTAGAGGATTGTCTCACTAGGAGTAAGATAGATACTGCCTACAGGAAAATTAAAGAGCCCTTTGGAGAAAGGAGAACCGCTTGCATGAATATCAAGAGCTTTGATGGAAACCCAGTTCTAAGCAAAGAAGGGAAAGCACAAAGGTGGAAGGAGAATATAGAGGGTCTATACAAGGGCGAAGTATTTGAGGACAATATTATGGAAATGGAAGAGGATGTAGATGAAGATGAAATGGGAGATATGATACTGCGTGAAGAGTTTGACAGAGCACTGAAAGACCTAAGTCGAAACAAGGCCCCGGGAGTAGACAACATTCCATTAGAACTACTGACAGCCTTGGGAGAGCCAGTCCTGACAAAACTCTACCGTCTGGTCAGCAAAATGTATGAGGCAGGCGAAATATCCTCAGACTTCAAGAAGAATATAATTATTCCAATCCCAAAGAAAGTAGGTGTTGACAGATGTGAAAATTACCGAACTATCAGTTTAATAAGTCACGGCTGCAAAATACTAACGCGAATTCTTTACAGACGAATGGAAAAACTGGTAGAAGCCGACCTCGGGGAAGATCAGTTTGGATTCCGTAGAAATATTGGAACGTGTGAGGCAATACTGACCCTACGACTTATCTTAGAAGCTAGATTCAGTAAAGGCAAACCTATGTTTCTAGCATTTGTAGACTTAGAGAAAGCTTCTGACAATGTCGACTGGAATACTCTCTTTCACATTCTAAAGGTGGCAGGGGTAAAATACAGGGAGCGAAAGGCTATTTACAACTTGTACAGAAACCAGATGGCAGTTATAAGAGTCGAGGGGCATGAAAGGGAAGCAGTGGTTGGGAAGGGAGTGAGACAGGATTGTAGCCTCTCCCCGATGTTATTCAATCTCTATACTGAGCAAGCAGTAACGGAAACAAAAGAAAAATTCGGAGTAGGTATTAAATCCATGGAGAAGACATTGTAATTTTGTCAGAGACAGCAAAGGACTTGCAAGAGCAGTTGAAAGGAATGGACAGTTTCTCGAAAGGATGGTATAAGATGAACATCAACAAAAGCAAAACGAGGATAATGAAATGTAGTCGAATTGAATAGGGTGATGCAGAGGGTATTAGATTATGAAATGAGACACTTCAAGTAGTAAAGGAGTTTTGCTATTTGGGGAGCAAAACAACTTTTGATGTTCGAAGTAGAGAGGATATAAAATGTATACTGGCAATGGCAAGGAAAGCGTTTCTGAAAGAGAGATATTTGTGAACATCGAGTATAGATTTAAGTGTCAGGAAGTCGTTTCTGAAAGTAGTGCTATGGAGCGTAGGCATGTATGAAAGTGAAACATGGACGATAAATAGTTTGGACAAGAAGAGAATAGGAGATTCCGAAATGTGGTACTACAGAAGAATGCTGAAGATTAGATGGGCACATCACATAACTAATGAGGAGGTACTGAATAGGATTGGGGAGAAGAGAAGTTTGTGGCACAATTGACTAGAAGAAGGGATCGGTTGGTAGTACATGTTCTGAGGCATCAAGGGATCACCAATTTAGTATTGGGGGGCAGCGTGGAGGGTAAAAATCGTAGAGGGAGACCAAGAGATGAATACACTAAGCAGATTCGGAAGGATGTAGGTTGCAGTAGGTACTGGGAGATGAAGAAGCTTGCACAGGATAGAGTAGCATGGAGAGCTGCATCAAACCAGTCTCAGGACTGAAGACCACAACAAACAACAAATGATCTTTTCGATAGGGTGGATAGCAATGTGCGGCTGTTTGCTGATGATGCTGTGGTCTACGGGAAGGTGTCGTCGTTGAGTGACTGTAGGATGATACAAGATGACTTGGACAGGATTTGTGATTGGTGTAAAGAATGGCAGCTAACTCTATACATCGATAAATGTAAATTAAAGCAGATTAATAGGAAAAAGAATCCCGTAATGTTTGAATACTCCATTAGTAGTGTAGCGCTTGACACAGTCACGTAGATTAAATATTTGGGTGTAACATTTCAGAGTGATATGAAGTGGGATAAGCATGTGATGGCAGTTGCGGGGAAGGCGGATAGTCGTCTTCGGTTCATTGGTAGAATTTTGGGAAGATGTGGTTCATCTGTAAAGGAGACCGCTTATAAAACACTAATACGACCTACTCTTGAGTACGGCTCGAGTGTTTGGAATCCCTATCAGGTCGGCTTGAGGGAGGACATAGAGGCAATTCAGAGGCGAGCTGCTAGATTTGTTACTGGTAGGTTTGATCATCACGCGAGTGCTTCAGGAACTCGGGTGGAGTCTCTAGAGGAAAGGAGGCGTTCTTTTCGTGAATCGCTACTGAGGAAATTTAGAGAACCAGCATTTGAGGCTGACTGCAGTACGATTTTACTGCCGCCAACTTATATTTCGAGGAAAGACCACAAAGATAAGATAAGAGAGATTAGGGCTCGTTCAGAGGCATATAGGCGGTCATTTTCCCCTCGTTCTGTTTGGGTGTGGAACAGGGAGAGAAGATGCTAGTTGTGGTACGAGGTACCCTCCGCCACGCACCGTATGGTGGATCGCGGAGTATGGATGTAGATGCCGATGTAGATCCCGCATTCTAATCCTGGTCCGACAACGCTGCCACGCCCATGTTGACGTTGCCAGTTGTGAACAGATAGTGGTACTAGCAGGCTGGAAGTGCCGAGAGGTATACACGAGGTACAATGGAGGACGCGCCGTCATGTTGCTGGCCTGGAATGTCGTGGCGCTGGAGATCAAGTACCGCATCGTGCTGCCAAATCTGTAATTGCTACCTTCATCTTCTCAGACTGTTCCGATAAATGTCGAGCTTCCCTTTCTGTTTTAAAAGGTGCCATGTTCTGGTGAGATCAAAGGGGACTAATTGATCATGTTTCAGCTTTATGGCGACTGTACGTGGAAGCATGCTCTGTAACTCATGTATTGAACTGTGAAGTTTTAGCTTCGTTATTGCCTTGCTGAATTACCTGTTAACGCCTGCTCTACTAATATGCCAGGCTGTAGGTTTAAAAACAGGAGAGGGAATACTGAACTGTAGGCATACGTCCTGTCACGTTTGGGCTTTAGTGTGGCAGGCAAAGACGGCCGCGTTTTCTGATAAATTAGTGGTAAGGTTCTATGGGACCAAACTGCTGAGGTCATCAGTCTCTAGGCTTATACACTGCTTCATCTAACTTAAACTAACTTACGCTAAGAACAACACACGCACCCATGCCCGAGGGAGGACTCGAGCCTCTGACGGGAAGGGTGGCGGGGGGAGGGGGGGGGGGGCGTTCTCTGGTAAGGTTTTATCTTTCGACAGTCAATTACTTGCATATTTATGTACAGAACATTGTCACAAGGATGCACCTTTTGACACGTGCTTGTTTGCGTGTGTATTTTTACTTGTTTCTTTTGTTATACAGTTCCGAGCTGTTATTTGTGTGTACTAACTGTGTTTATATTCCTTTCTTTTGTTGTATGTAGAGTTCCGAGCTCTTATTTGTATGTACTAATTTCAGACGGAAAGGGACCTATAGATTCTGTCCAGCTTCTGTTCTTGAGTAAGTTATTTCCCATAAGCGCTGGTGTAAACACCTTGCTGTGAAACAAGTTGCATTTGCCAGTTGCCAAAAGTTTGCTAGTGTAAGAAATGGCATTAAATTAAAAGTTTTATGTTCTGTAGTTCTCTTTCTATCTGCCACTATAGTAATAATAATAATAATAATAATAATAATAATAATAATAATATAATTATTAGGAAAATAATAATAATAATAATAGTAAAAATAATAATAATAATTATTATTATTATTATTATTGTATTCCTTTCTCAGACGTTATGTCTGGTTAAAAATTGAAAGTGACGCGGTCCTTCATCCGGCGTGACTTCCTTTTAACTATACAGTATATGTTACATTGCATTTAGGAACTTTCGGGTAATTGAAAATGTATCAATATTTACAGATTTCTGTAAGTTTATACATACGTTTGGATGTAGCTGTATTGCGTTGCTGTACTGGTGGATATTGTGTGGTATGACTCCTGTAGTTGATAGTATAATTGGTATAATGTCAACTTTATCCTGATGCCACATGCCCTTGACTTCCTTAGCCAGTTTCATGTATTTTTCAATTTTTTCTCCTGTTTTCTTCTATAGATTTGCTGTATTGAGTATGGATATTTCGATTAGTTGCGCTAATTTCTTCTTTTTATTGGTGAGTATGATGTCGGGTTTGTTATGTGGTGTTGTGTCAACTGTTGCAATGGTTCTGTTCCAGTATAATTTGTATTCAACATTCTCCAGTACATTTTGTGGTGCATACTTGTATGTGGGAACGTGTTGTTTTATTAGTTTATGTTGTATGGCAAGTTGTTGATGTATTATTTTTGTTACATTGTCATGTCTTCTGGTGTATTCTGTATTCGCTAGTATTGTACATCCGCTTGTGATGTGATCTACTCTTTCTATTTGTTGTTTTCAAAGTCTCCATTTATCTGTTGTGGTATTGGGATCTTTAATAATATGCTTGCTGTAATATCTGGTTTTTATTGTTTCATCCTGTATTGCAATCATGAATCATTCCATCTCACTGTATATATTGCCTTTTCTTAGCCATGTGTTGGATGCGTCTTGATCGATGTGTGGCTGTGTTAGATGATACAGGTGCTTGCCATGTAGTGTTTTCTTTTTTCAATTTACTTTCTTCGTATCTGTTGATGTTATGTGATCTAAAGGGTTGTAGAAGTGGTTATGAAATTTCAATGGTGTAGCCGATGTATTTATGAGTGATTGTTTTGTGTATTTTGCTAGTTTCTGCTCGTTCTATAAAGAATTTTCTTAAATTGTCTACCTGTCCATAATGTAGGTTTTTTACGTCGATAAACTCCCTTCCTCCTTCCTTTCTGCTTAAAGTGAATCTCTCTGTTGCTGACTGTATGTGATGTATTCTATAATTGTGGCACTGTGATCGTGTAAGTGTAATGAGTACTTCTAGGTCTGTGTTACTCCATTTCACTACTCCAAATGAGTAGGCCAATATTAGTATAGCATAAGTATTTATAGCTTCTGTCTTGTTTCTTGCTGTCAATTCTGTTTTCAGTATTTTTGTTAGTCTTTGTCTATATTTTTCTTTTAGTTATTCTTTAATATTTGTTTTATCTATTCCTATTTTTTGTCTGTATCCTAGATATTTATAGGCACCTGTTTTTTCCATCGCTTCTATGCAGTCGCTGTGGTCATCCAATATGTAATCTTCTTGTTTAGTGTGTTTTCCCTTGCTATGCTATTTTTCTTACATTTGTCTGTTCCAAAAGCCATATTTATATCATTGTTGAATACTTCTGTTATCTTTAGTAATTGATTGAGTTGTTGATTTGTGGCTGCCAGTAGTTTTAGATCATCCCTGTATAGCAAATGTGTGATTTTGTGTTGGTATGTTCCAGTAATATTATATCCATAATTTGTATTATTTAGCATGTTGGATAGTGGGTTCAGAGCAAGGCAGAACCAGAAAGGACTTAATGAGTCTCCTTGGTATATTCCACACTTAATCTATATTGGCTGTGATGTCATATTATTTGAATTTGTTTGGATATTAAGTGTGGTTTTCCAACTTTTCATTATTATGTGTAGGAACTGTATCAATTTAGGGTCTACTTTGTATATTTCCAATATCTGTAGTTACCGTGAGTGGGGTACACTATCAAAAGTTTTTTGGTAATCAATGTATGCGTAGTGTAGCGACCTTTGTTTAGTTTTAGCTTGATATGTCACCTCTGCATCTATTATCAGTTGCTCTTTAAATCCTCGTGCTCCTTTGCAACAATCTTTTTGTTCTTCATTTATAATTTTGTTCTGTGTTGTATGTGTCATCAATTTCTGTGTAATTACTGAAGTTAATATTTTGTATATTGTTGGTAGGCATGTTATGGGGCGATATTTAGCTGGGTTTGCTGTGTCTGCTTGATCTTTAGGTTTCAGATGACTTATTCCATGTGTAAGTGTATCAGGGAATGTGTATGGGTCTGCAATGTAACTGTTAAATAATTTAGTTAGATGTGAATGTGTTGAGGTGAACTTCTTTAGCCAGAAATTTGCTATTTTATCTTTTCCAGGGGCTTTCCAATAGTGAGTAGAATTAATTGCTTGAGTGACTTCATGTTGCAAAATTATCACTTCAGGCATTTGTGGTATCATCTTGTATGTGTCTGTTTCTGCTTGTATCCACCGTGCGTGCCTGTTATGTTGTACCAGGTTTCACCATATGTTGCTCCAGAAGTGTTCCATGTCTGTTATGTCTGGTGGATTGTCTATTTTAATGTGTGTGTTATCTATTGTCCGATAAAATTTCTTTTGGTTTGTGTTGAATGTTTGGTTTTGTTTCCTTCTATTTTCACTTTTTTTGTATCTTCTAAGTCGTTTGGCCAATGCTTGTAATTTCTGCTTCTTTTCATCTAATTGCTCTATCGCTTCTTGTTGTGAGATTTTACCTAACCTTTTTCGTTTTTTTTCTGACATTTCATTTCTTATAAAATGTGTTAGCTGTCCGATGTCTTTTCTCAGTTTTTCTATTGTGATCTGTAGCCTGTGTTGCCATGCTGGTTTTGTGGGTTTCTTCCGTGTGTTGGTTGGTTCTGATCTCTGCCTAGTGTGTATATTTAGTGTAGTGAGTGCTCCTATATAAAACAGTAGTTGTAACTCTTCCATAGTTGTGTTTTCATTTATTTTGTTGTGTATGATTGTGTTGATAGTTTTTATTGTTGTTTCGACTTGTGGGTTATTTGGCGGTCTTTGCAAGAATGGTCTAATGTCTGTATTTTTGTCTTTGTATTCTATATATTATTATTATTATTATTATTATTATTATTATTATTATTATTATTATTATTATAGTGGCAGTGATAGTAGAAGAACTGCCGGTATTAATTTCACTAGTTCACAGTCAGTATCATTTACTCACATTGTCTCTACACACATGCAAATCATTTTAATACTAAGCTACGCCGTGAAAGTTTACGGAGCCACATTTTAATACTACTTGTCATATGACAATAGTTTTTCTTAAGTAACTATGGTGTAAAATGTGAAAATGTACTGCACGTCTGAAACCCTGATCCATTATAAGAGAGGATCTGGTGGCCCTTTCCGCATCAGGTTAAATAAATAAATAAACAAAAAAATACATATTTTGATCATAATTTTTCAGAATCAGGCAGCCACAAGAATTTTTTAACGGTCTGATTTTAAAAGCCACGAGGATTTTTTAACGGTCTGATTTTACTTAAATAGTGGAGTGTTGTGGATTATGGTAAAACCTGCCTGAGTTTTGTTAAAGTAAGTTAGACCGTTGGCCGTGCTCTTTCTTTGTTGCATATTACGTAGGGTGACGACTCAACATTTGCTCTAGTAAATTCAAATAATTCATTAATTAGTGACATTCTCTTTGTTTGCTGTAAATTTTCGTGGGCCTTTTGCTGTATTCAAGCTGTTGTATTAAATGAACTATCCTTCCCTGTAAACAACTATGAGCGCCATTCGTGTTCAGGTTGCTTAAGTAAGAAGTATTATTTTTCCCTTTGGGTAATTAAGATTCTAAGAGCCTTTGGCTGTTGTTTAAAACAATTTGTTTTATAACTCATTCAATGTGTAAAACCTGTCAGTCGTTGCTTAAATTGTAACTTTATAGCGGGGTTTACTTGTGATGAACTTTGAAGGCCAATGGCTGTTGCAGTCTAGAATATTTTAATTCTAAAATTTCAGTTGGCAATGGCTCAGTGCTCAACGTACCAAAGTATGTTGCTTGTGGAATTTGTTGTTATTAAATAAAATTGTTCAGTGTTGTTTGAGGAGTCCAGTCCAATGACTTTCCACACCCTGATCCTTGTAACCTATCTGTATGTCCCATTGAGAACATAAAATATTTCAGTCGAAAAATGTGACAAAGGCTGTAGCAAAGATAAACGTTACAGTTTTTTCCCAGTAGATTTCGTTTCTTTCCCAGATCCAGCTGAGCTTGTCCTGAGTTACCAAGTCTTGAACTCGGAAGAATGATAAACAGTAAACAGCCCTATGTTCTCTCCTCAGTGCGAAATTTCAAGTGTATTCCATAGATTAACTTTGAGAGCTTGTAGCATGAAAATTTGACGACAGTACAAGGCGGTTTCTGGGTCCAGACGCTTTAATTTCACAACTGGAAATCGTTTCTTTTAACTGTATCCAGTGCAACAGTCTTTTAGAACGATCGTCAACTTAAACAGGAATTACTCCGCACTGAATCTGTATTTTTAATAAAGAGACGAACGCTCTAGTGTAAACAGCATATGTCTATAGGAAGACTGTTCTTTCGCTACACATACAACGTCCCATTTTCGCAGCTTTTCCTTTTCGTAAAAGAACTATTTCCAGTATCAATCTTCGTGAACGATTATCAAAAATAGTTTGGTTGTCTATCTTCTATACCAGTTTATTCGAATTCAAAATTCAAATTGTGCATGTCTCCAGAGTACATGTACGGTAAATCCAATCAGAAAGCTAAGGCAGGAGTTGTTTAAACGAATATCCAGCTGAACTGTTTCCTGTCACCATCGCTTGTGAACGCATGCGCCAACAGGTCATTGCCCGGTCCCAATATAACGTGAATCCAACATACCGTAACAAAGCGTGCAGTGCGTTAACACAATGTTACACAGCTGTCCCGCATTCCAGCCGCTCCTACGTTTGCTTTGAGATCACAAGTAATGTAAATGCTCAAAGCAAAATTTCGCCTGCCCTACAAGCCACAAAGCAACCGCATGTCAAAGTGATTCGGTACCTCTCTGGGCGAAATTAATTCATTTGACGAAGTAAATATGAATTAGGAAGCGGAGACGCAAATATTACGTTTCCATTTTCCCTCCAAGAGTTTATTTACACGAAACAATACGGTTCCTTACCTGAAGCGTCAGAAGTTTAATCGGTTTCATAGAGCTATTTCACTTTAACGCGCTCTTGCTGAGGGCTTTCATTAACTCTAACCAAAATTGTCACGGTAGAGTAAATAGTGGGCACTATAATAATTTTGCTATTAAATTTTATGACTTTAAACGTGTTATCGCTTAATTCACTACTGTACAGTCCACGTGCAGCTGATCTGTATTCAAATACAGACTTGAGCAGGGAACTGCACCGACAGCAACCAGGTCTGTGACCTTTGTTATGTCATCCGAGCAAACCTGCGCATTTTAACTGGTTAACCGTGCACACAACAGTGGTGCTTTTCTGCAGTCACACATTGTGAGAATCAACTTTATTTACAAGTCATCATTTACAACTAGTAAGCGGGGTGTCCAAAATGTCTCACCGCAGTGCCGTACTATTGTTAGCCGCGCGTGCCGTATGATTGTTCGCCCGCCTGTGGTACTTCCCTTCAAGTGGACTCTCCCAACATTCCACTGTTTCGTTTATCTCAGCCATCGTCGTAGTATCGTTGCTGTGTGTCGTTACGTCTTGACGTGAACGTTTAAGTTTAGTTACTTTGTTTCGTTTTTGTCACTGTTTCGTTTTTGTCACTGTTAAAATGCCAACCATGGAAGAAGTGTGTTTTTAGTCGAACAAGTGTTCAAAGCTGGCGGTAAATACACAGTTTCAGTTCGTCAAACATTTAATTCAGTCTTCCCGTAGACAACACTCTCACATCGCGATACTTGCAATTTCTAGTCGTCGGATTCATAAGAGAACTTGTGTTAAGTGAAATACTGAACGGTTATTTTCAACAAGATGGTGCAACCGCGCGCCTCAGTCTGGAACCGTGCGACCCCTACGGTCGCAGGTTCGAATCCTGCCTCGAGCATGAGTGTGTGTGATGTCCTTAGGTTAGTTAGGTTTAGGTAGTTCTAAGTTCTAGGGGACTGATGACCTCAAATGTTAAGTCCCATAGTGCTCAGAGCCATTTGAACCATTTTTGCAACCGCGCATACAGCTCGCGTTTCAATGTCTCTGCTTGCTGATGTATGTGATGATCGCATGATTTCACAGGGATTTTGGCCTCCACGATCGCCTGACCTAACACCACCTGACATTTTCTTCTGGCGTGCAGTGAAAGCAGCTGTCTATAAAAACCGTCCAAACTCCATCGATTAATTGAAAACTCCAATATCCACTTTCACTGCTTCTGTTACAGAAGAAATGTTACAACTTGTGTTTGGAAACAGATTAGACGAATTGAATTGTGTATGCAACAATCGGAGGAGGTGGGGGTACACTTTCAACATTTATTGTGAAAATTTGTAAGTAAATATGAATATTTAATAACTTAATAATGTGTATTTCACTGAGTTTCATTTCGGTATATTCACTACGGCATACGGCACGCGCGGCTAACAATCGTACAGCACTGCGGAGAAACTTCTTGAAAACCCCGTAATATCAAATTTGTACGAGGAATAAGCAGGACATAGGCAATGGTTTAGCATCAACTGAAAATTGAATGATGAGAACAGCAAAATGCGTATTTACTTTATAATTACAAGTGTGCAAGACACACATAACCACGCAAACCACTCCTTACGCTGTCTGCTGGATGCTGCAGAGCAGCTTTTTCAGGTCTGGTTTTTCTACGAAAATCGTGCGTCCGGCCTTGCCGTTGTAAACTGTCTTTCACGTAAATCTGCGACGATGCATTTAATGGTGATCCTCACACTGCCAGTACTCTGGTGCAAACTACGTTAAATGAATTCAGCTTTACGGCCTCGAAAGGAACTTGGTTCTAAAACTAGTGTCGCTGATTAGTGTTATCGAAACCGGATATTATTTTGTGGACTATTACATAATTTAAAATGTGACACCAAAAAAATAATTTCCTGGCGCTAACGAGTTAATCTACGATTAAATTTTTAAACAAATTTTACATAACTATAAATATCCTTAGAAAAAATTTGAAATTAATGGTTTCTAAGTCACAATATTCTTACTAAGAACACGAATAAAACCATCGAGTTTGTATGTTTACAGTTGCCATTAACTCATATTCATAGTGCCTTCTGTCTTGGCCTAGACACAGTTCTTCCAGTCCCCATATATTTTCGACATCTCGACCAGCATACATTCAAAATCCTCTTATTTCTTGGTCGGCTCCTACTAACACACTGCTTCCCCGATGGGACGTCTACAGGAAAAAGAAAAGAAAACAAAAAGATCCTTTTTAAAGCGGTGCTCCAATTCAGTCCATCGTTCCAGACTGCACCATTGTCTTATAGTTCATGCAGGCGTGAGAAAAATTAAACGAACTTGCCGTCAAACAGGCAACTATTTACTGTTGTACCCTTACTTGTACTCCTTCACTCTTGTACTCTTACTTGTACTCCTCCACTTTCCAACAAATTCCACACAATGTGGTGTTCACCACTCAAGTCGTCCTCAAAGTTTTGCCTCTGTCGTATTTCTCAAGTAAAATCATAGACGAATCTTGCTGGAAGAAATTGGCTCTTAGAGGAAATTGGAACTGCTGTCTTGAATGGTCATCATACTTCTGATTGCATACTCTGAATCACAGGATGGCGCAATGGTTAGGACACTGGTCTCTCATATGGGGCCGTGGTACAGATCCCCAGTAGCCCATCCCAGTTAGGATTTTCTGTGACTACCCTAAACCGATTAATGGATGGCTGCCTTGAGAAAGACACGCCGAACTACTTCGCCGTTCTTCTACAATCTGACGTCACACTCCGTATGTTTAGCTCTTCTTTGACGGCATATTAAACTCACGCTTTTCTTTTTCAGAGATGTGCTCAATACGAACGACGGAGGTCAATATCGATTGAGCAACTCAGAGAAATCACATGTTTGTCAAAACATCAAATTCACCAAATTCCATTAACAATCAACGTCTATTCACAGTTAAAAAAACTCATCAGGCTCATAAGAGCTGCAGATTTTTAGTAAATTTTTTGCTACGTCTTCTGCCGCTTCTTGCATCCTCTGCTTCGAGTATCCCTATCTATCTCGTCAAAAACTTTCTAGTAGTCTGTCGTATCCTCTCTTGGTCTCTCCTTTCTTTTTTTTCCTTCCATAGGATCTCATCTTGAACTGGTAGGTAGGCTCAGCACGTTAAGAAACAGACGACTGTTCCTGTGATACTTAACGCTCCCAGCTGCTGCTTGGTAAGACGCAAGAGAAACGTAAAACAGATCCTCATTGTGTACATGCGACTAGAGAGCTCTAGGCAAAGCATTGAATATACGGAAGTCAAATTCTACGCAAAGTGCCCGGGAGTTGGAGTGATGGGTGCGCGACGAGGCTACATTCACACACTTTTGTTCCGTAACATTTTTATTGTATGTTTAAGTATACTGACGGGGCAGTAAAGCAGCAGGAAACTGCGTTATACACATATTCAGTAGCTTTCGGTCTTTGCGTAGGATTTCGTCACTGAAAATCCGCAGATGAGTTGATAGTCGTGGCACAAAATGAGAGCAGAGGAACGGATATACGTTCAAAATTCGATATCACAGAACGAGGTGGGACAGTGGTTAGCACACTAGACTTGCATTTGAGAGGACAACGGTTCAAATCTGCGTCCGGTACATGTTTTCCTTATTTCCCTAAATTTGTCCAGGCAAATTCCTGTCTGATTCGTTTCATAGGGCATGGTCGATTTTCTTCCGCATCCTTCAAACATTTCCGAGCGTGTGCACCGTCTCTTATGACCTTGACGTCAATGGGACGTTAAACCATAAGCTTCCACCCTCCCATCATCATTCATTCATTTATTTATTCATTCCATGCGTTGTTATTTAATACCGGTTTTGGAAATCTGAGACTTTACTAGTACCTCCGCAGATATTCGGCAAAAGGTAAGTAAATTGTGTTTCATTCCATTTAAGGAAAATCCTTCACAAGGCAGGCTGTCAAATACAAAAAATGGTTCAAATGGCTCTGAGCACTATGGCACTCAACTACTGTGGTCATCAGTCCCCTAGAACTTAGAACTACCTAAACCTAACCTAACCTAAGGACATCACACACATCCATGCCCGAGGCAGGATTCGAACCTGCGACCGTAGCAGTCGCACGATTCCCGACTGCGCGCCAGAACCGCGAGACCACCGCGGCCGGCTGTCAAATACAAGCCCGTGTCGTGAACATCAGATGTGGTGTCGTGATGACAACGGATGCGTACTTCATTACTGTTAGAATTGCTAATAATTGCGTTTTAAAAATTACTTATACAGCAATCGTCGTAATTTTATTGGTATCGGTGGCAAACTGTTGGTTCCCTCTTCCACGCTCTCACAAATTAAAAGTGACCGCAAGTCGCGATGCAAAATCGATTTGTTGTAGGCCTTTCTTGTATCTTCTCTGTCCTTGCTGAGGAAAATATTCAGGTATCGGTCGAATGAGTAGGTTATCTCGTTCGTGAATGGGTTTCACTTCTTGAAGATACTGTCAATGTATTTCATTCCAGCCGGCCGAAGTGGCCGTGCGGTTAAAGGCGCTGCAGTCTGGAACCGCAAGACCGCTACGGTCGTAGGTTCGAATCCTGCCTCGGGCATGGATGTTTGTGATGTCCTTAGGTTAGTTAGGTTTAACTAGTTCTAAGTTTTAGGGGACTAATGACCTCAGCAGTTGAGTCCCATAGTTCTCAGAGCCAGCCAATTTCATTCCATCGTCTGCTATTCCTACGATTAATTTTATGTGGTCTGTCGGCTTTCAATCGCTCGGTACGCATAGTCCCACATATTCAATGACTACGACTGTTCCCAATGATTATTCATCAATCCTGTAATCAAACAATAATTGGTCTCTCTGCGTATTTATGCGCCATATGATATAGCTTATAGAGTGTAAAAAAGCAGGCACAGGTATTCCATATTTTGAGAGGTTATAGTCTGTATTAAACAAGACAAAAATTTCCAGTCAGCATGGCCCCTAAAATGTATACCTTATGAGCAATAAGCGCGTGTTCATCTTCGCTATTGTGGAATTTATCTCTTCTACCGTAAGTTCTTTGCCATTTCAAACGACCAGCATACCGCAGTAAACAAAGACGGCTGAATTGTTGTGCTAGTGGTACCCTTTGTTGTGGATATTTTTCAGGATACAAGTCACGTGGTCGCCGGTTGCTTCCGTTTGAGAATAACGTCTGCCATCTCCTGTGATAAATAATAGGCTTTCATTATGCTGGTAAGTGCAAAGAAAAAACTACAATGTAAAAGCATTTCAGAAACTTATCAGAACACAAATGGTTCCAATAGAACCCAGACCTGTGAATATGATTTATAGTAACATTAACAGATGTTACTATGTTGCATACTGCATTCCCTACAATGTCCGTGACAGCCATGTGCTTGCAGTAGAAGAGATGTTTCACAATAATGAAGATGAACACGTGCCTATAGCTCTTAAGGTATACTTTTCAGAGGCCATGTTTACTGGGCATTTTTGTCTTGTTTGGTCAAGACCATCACATCTCAAAATATGGAATATATTTTTAATACCATGTTTTTTAAGCTGAGGAAGAGCTCCCAATTCCTGTACCAAACGTCAATCCTGTATGCATTAAACTACATTTTTGATAGCGCTGCTGTTTACAACTGTATCAATTGCGATTAAAGAAGACAATGGGAAAACAATAATTACGGAAAAATAAATGAATGGGATGAGAATTATAATTTAACGCCTCGTATAGAATAACACCATAACAGTAGAAGAGCACGTAAGCCTTAGGCAAGGAAATCGGGTTTATCCTCCTCAAAGAAAAATAATTACGTAATATTAATAATCTACTTTCGCTTCCAAGCTTCATGTAGTTCGATAGGTGATACACTCAGTTATGTCTTCGTTCTAAATGCGCAAAAGCAGGAGCTGATAATGCAAAAACCGACATGTTTCATTTACGTCATGGCATACCCTTGTTACCACCGGGAAGGCGTTGATCACGTGATGAAATGTGCATCAGTTGCATGCAAGTAATCATGTCTTCATGGAACTCTACATTTCTCGAACTAGACACAAAATAAATCACAGAACGCTGGATCTCTTCTGCTATTAGCACTTTTTCTTTACCAATGTGTTGCATTTAGAGACATAGAAGACCTTATTGTGCTCAAAAAACACCAAATAATAAGAGGTGGAACGCCTTTTGTGTCTTCGTAGCTTGGATCAGGGGAAGCGAACTATGATAGACAGGTTAGTTGGTTGATTTGGGCGAGGGAACCAAACAGTGATGTCATCGGTCCCATCGGGTTAGGGAAAGATGGGGAAGGAAGTCAGCCGTGCCCTTTCAAAGGAACCATCCCGGCATTCGCCCGAAACGATTTAGGAAAATCACGGAAAACCTAAAACAGGATGGCCGGAAGCAGGTTTGAACCGTCGTCCTCCCGAATGGGAGTCCAGTGGGCTATCGACTGCGCCAACTCGCTCAGTGGAATGCCTGCGTTTAAGATACGAAAACATTAGTAGCCTTCTTAGCGGCCTGCCAGTGAACTTCGGATACGGGAAAATATGGAGCGAAACTCCGAAAAAATCGTTCAAATGGCTCTAAGCAATATGGGACTTAACAGCTGAGATCATCAGTCCCCTATAACTTAGAAATATTTAAACCTAACTAACCTAACGACATCACACACATCCATGCCCGAAGCAGGATTCGAACCTGTGACCGTAAAGGTCGCGCGGTTCCAGACTTACGCGCCTAGAACCGCTCGACCACCCTGGCCGGCCTCGCTGTGGGAAGTATGAATATTATAGGATATTTTTCGTTAATATTTCATGAATAAGGCTCGTAGTCTGGTGGTAAAGTGTGTACTTGGAAAAACTTTTGTGACAGTGCAAGATGAGAAATTTTAATCCTTAACTTCTCGTAGCCATGTAAAATTTCATGAATGACATCGTGGCCTCTTTTGAGTGTAAAATTATTTATTTATAAAGCCCAGTGTTGCAGTATCAAGTGGAAATAGTTGCGATTCAGCAGATATCAAAACCTAAAACCAGCTGATATGACATAACACAGAAGTAGGTTTTATCGCATACTGCTCCTGACTGCGACCTTTTATGTATTGCAACGTTTGAATTGCCCTGTTAAATTGTTGTTGTTATTCTGCTTAGTTCCCTAATACTGTATTGGGTGTGGTAAATACTTTCATATTTATTTTTGTTTCGTGTAAACCAAAAGCTAGTTTCTTCGCATGGACTCAATGTTTTTTTCGAATTTAATGCAGGCATCCGATATTTTAAATCTGGAAAAAGAATATTTGAGCCATCAGCTGTACAGCTGTATGCGTATTCTCTATCTGTTTCGATTATTACGATCATCTTCACGGGAGGAAAACAGTGTACAAACAGTACATCAATGCATCAAACATACAATTTTGTCATATGTGAGCCAACCAAACACAGAACATATACAACTATCGTAAGTCTGTCTTGACAGTCTGTATAAATGCGCTGTACGACAGCCCGATTACAGTAATACACACTTTGTGAGAACTCCACACTTCAGTGGATGTTTTTCTCCTATGAAGCCAATAGTAATAATAGAAACTGACAGAATAAACATACAATTGTACAGCTGACGGCACAAATATGCTGTATTCATATTATCTAACAGCTGTAGACACACATACGAAAGCTCCGACGTTAGAATTGGGGTGAGAGGATGATTCTAGTAGATGCATTTCTACTAGATTGTATTGTTGTAAGTACCTATTGATAAAGTGGGAAGAGATTTGGGTACGAACTATTGCATTTCTAACACTTGCAAAGAAGAAAACTTGAGTCACCAAGACTACAAAGCATTCTAATCTACATAATTTGCAAATTACTGTGAAATTCATAACACACACTGGCAAGAGGAAAACACAATTCAAAGAACTACACACCCATTCCGCGCAAGATACAATAATACCAATTCTGTCAAAAGCTGCTAACATGGAGTTCTCCTTTAAATGCAAGAAATAACGGAACACGGATGCAAACAATTGGAATAAAACAATATATTTCGAATGCAAGGTCTAAAGGAATGTTCGATACGAGTCGTTGGCGTTGGCCAGTGACGTAATGTTGATGGGTGCCGTCAGGTCGCTTTTTCGTGCATATATTCAGTTTTTTGCTAGTTGTCGAAGCCAACGAACATAAAGAAATTTAAAAAAAACTAGTTGTGGTGACAGATTGATCTGTAGTCTAGCCCGAGGCATAGGCTGGATTGGAATGCAACAGGCTGGTTGCCAGTTAGACTCATGTGTCTATTTGCTAAGATCTAGATTAGGTTGGAAGGCAACAGTTCGGTTACGAGTTGGCGAAGGCAATGAATGTGATGTTAAAAAGCCTTGTTGCAGTGACAGGGACGGCCGGAGTGGCCGAGCGGTTCTAGGCGCTACAGTCTACAACCGCGCAACAGCTACGGTCGCAGGTTCGAATCCTGCCTCGGGCATGGATGTATGTGATGTCCTTAGGTTAGTTAGGTTTAAGTAGTTCTAAGTTCTAGGGAACTGATGACCTCAGAAGTTAAGTCCCATAGTGCTCAGAGCCATTTGAACCATTTTTTTGCAGTGACAGACTGATCTGTAGCTTGGCGCGTTTGAAAGCGTCGCCAATAACATAACATTACAGTCACCATATTGTTTACGGCGTTTGACGTATGTTTCCTATGCCACTGGTCAAAGCTGACTAGTCGCATCGAACATTCCTCTATATCCAGAACATATTTACATCGAACAGTTCACACACGAATCCGTACACAGTAATAAATGTACGTAATCCCACAGAACGCCATACGAGGAAACCAGCTTCTGCTTTATATGTAACAAAAACAGAATGTAAGGAATCATTTACTCCTTCCAGTACTGTGGACGTGAGCAAAAACCAAGCGGAATACTAGCAACGTATTTCCAATGGAATTCACACAGTGAGTCGCAAGCAGAAACCAATTGCGGTCCAACCTGGATAAATTTACTACGGAACACAAACAACTACGGAAGACATTAAATCACCCAATAGGAAAATGACTGGGCGAGGGATTGACAAATTTGCAGCGAACCAAGCGGCCTGGCAGCGAACCAAAGTCATGTTACCGGAAGTCCCTATGTGAGCTTCACGCCCGTGCTTGTACTTACCGTGGCTCTTACGGCTGAAGACGACTGCGGAGACGGCACGACACGAGCGGTACGTGTAGAGAGCCGCGTCGCTGGAGACTGGCGACCAACGCGACGAGGCGTGGTCCGTGGTGCCCCTGGCAGGCAGCGGCGCGGTAAATATAAACCAACGGCGATGCGCTGCGGCTTGGCCGCTGCCGCTACTTAGCACGCCGGCCCGCGCGCTGACAGTCGTAAACACGCCTCGCCGGGGAGGGGACGAGTCGCCGGCAGGTGCTCTGGCCGCTGGCGCTCTTGAGTTCTGCTTAAACTGGGGCCAGCCTTGCGTATCGTGCCCTTCAGTGGTACTGGCGACGCACCGACGGCCCTCGGGCTTCCGTATCTGTTGCACGTGGGCTGCGCCATGTGGCGGCAATCACATCAGTTGGAACGGAGGAGGGACGCGTGTAAATGAGATCAAGGAGCGGCAGCGGGGAGGTCCTTGGTGTGCTCGGAGAAGGACGCCAGCGGGGGGAGGAGTAGGGAAGGTGTAGAATAGCGTCTCAACAAATATACAGCCGTGACTCAATAGTAAACCCCGTATTACATGCTGCACATAAAGGCCCGCCGGCCGCTAGTGGACATGCGGTTCTAGGCGCTTCAGTCTGGAACCGCGTGACCGCTACGGTCGCACGTTCGAATCCTGCCTCGGGCATGGATGTGTGTGATGTCCGTAGGTTAGTTAGGTTTAAGTAGTTCTATGTTCTAGGGGACTGATGACCTCAGATGTTAAGTCCCATAGTGCTCAGAGTCATTTGAACCATAAAGGCCCCAGTTTATCGACTAACTGACCGAGCAATTTCGTGGCAGCCTAATTACGTGCCGAACGATGACAGCGCCGCCATATTGTTGCGATTTGTGTATCGTAAGTTCATTGTGTTCGTGTTCTACGAGATTCCGCTTAGTTTTACACAGAAACAAAACGGAGGTTTGCCTTTGCTGATTTGGAGGTAGTAAGGCGAAAAAAAGCCGAGAGAAAGCTGTGGGCGAAATAGTGGCTAATGCAAGGTAAGAATTCACCCATGTTCTGCCACGTCAGCAGCTGGGGTCCGATGATATTCGTTATTATCTCAGAATGAATGAATCATGCATTTCCGGGTTGCCGCACATCATCAAACGATTCTTACGGAAAAATAAGTCACTGGAGAGGATGTTTCCTACTTCATGATTTCTAGCTACTGGCTGAAGTTACGAGGACCTCAAATTCAGTTCTGTTGTATCCCCAAAAATTATCAATTAAAATGATCCTGAAATCTACAACCTGATTTATAGTTAACTGAAGTACTACATCCTGCTAATGCAAAATAAATAACACAGAAGACGTTCATGTAAACACAATCAATTTATTTCTTTATGTAGCATAATACATGACCTGTAAGTTTAAGATGGTTCAAATGGCTCTAAGCACTATGGGACTTAACATCTGAGGTCATCAGTCCCCTAGACTTAGACTTAAACCTAACTAACCTAAATACATCACACACATCCATGGCCTAGGCAGGATTCGAACCTGCGACCGTAGCAGAAGCGTGGTTCCGGACTGAAGCGCCTAGAACCGCTCGAACACAGCGGCCGGCGTGTAAGTTTAGAAAACTAGTTTCAAATTCAAGCAAGAAAAACTAATTTGGTGGAGGCGTACATCATCCGATACATACAACGACAGACCGATAAGGAATGAGGTACTTAGCAACTGTTAGACGTGTAAAAAAGTCGCACTCTTTGCATTCTATATCAGCGGGCTTGGATATATGCTGGAATGTTTTTAACATTAATAACATTTTTTAACATTAATAACAAAAAGGTGGGAATTTAAGGAGATGGGACCTGAATAAACTGACTAAACCAGAGATTGTACAGAGTTTCAGGGAGAGCATAAGGGAACAATTGACAGGAATGGGAGAAAGAAATTCAGTAGAAGAAGAATGGGTAGCTCTGAGGGATGAAGTAGTGAAGGCAGCAGAGGATCAAGTAGGTAAAAAGACGAGGGCTAGTAGAAATCCTTGGGTAACAGAAGAAACATTGAATTTAATTGATGAAAGGAGAAAATATAAAAACGCAGTAAATGAAGCGGGCAAAAAGGAATACAAACGTCTCAAAAATGAGATCGACAGGAAGTGCAAAATGGCTAAGCAGGGATGGCTAGAGGACAAATGTAAGGCTGTAGAGGCTTATCTCACTAGGGGTAAGGTAGGTACTGCCTACAGGAAAATTAAAGAGACCTTTGGAGAAAAGAGAGCCACTTATATGAATATAAAGAGCTCAGATGGAAACCCAGTCCTAAGCAAAGAAGGGAAAGCACAAAGGTGGAAGGAGTATATAGAGGGTCTATACAGGGGCGATGTTCTTGAGGACAATATTATGGAAATGGAAGGGGATGTAGATGAAGATGGAGATACGTTACTGCGTGAACAGTTTGACAGAGCATTGAAAGACCTGAGTCGAAACAAGGCCCTGGGAGTAGACAACATTCCATTAGAACTACTGACGGCCTTGGGAGAGCCAGTCCTAACAAAACTCTACCATCTGGTGAGCAAGATGTATGAGACAGGTCAAATACCCTCGGACTTCAAGAAGAATATAATAATTCCAATACCAAAGAAAGCAGGTGTTGACAGATGTGAAAATTACCGAATTATCAGTTTAATAAGTCACAGCTGCAAAATACTAACGCGAATTCTTTACAGACGAATGGAAAAACTGGTAGAAGCCGACCTCGGCGAAGATCAGTTTGGATTCCGCAGAAATGTTGGAACACGTGAGGCAATACTGACCCTACGACTTATCTTGGAAATAGATTAAGGAAAGGCAATCCTACATTTCTAGCATTTGTAAACTTAGAGAAAGCTTTTGACAATGTTGACTGGAATACTCTCTTTCAAATTCTAAAGGTGGCAGGGGTAAAATACAGGGAGCGAAAGACAATTTACAATTTGTACAGAAACCAGATGGCAGTTATAAGAGTCGAGGGCATGAAAGGGAAGCAGCGGTTGGGAAGCGAGTGAGACAGGGTTGTAGCCTGTCCCCGATGTTATTCCATCTGTATATTGAGCAAGCAGTAAAGGAAACAAAAGAAAAATTCGGAGTAGGTATTAAAGTCCATGGAGAAGAAATAAAAACGTTGAGGTTCGCCGATGACATTGTAATTCTGTCAGAGACAGCAAAGGACTTAGAAGAGCAGTTGAACGGAATGGACAGTGTCTTGGAAGGAGGATATAAGATGAACATCAACAAAAGCAAAACGAGGATAATGGAATGTAGTCGAATTAAGTCAGGTGATGCTGAGGGAATTAGATTAGGAAATGAGACATTTAAAGTAGTAAAGGAGTTTTGCTATTTGGGGAGCAAAATAACTGATGATGGTCGAAGTAGAGAGGATATAAAATGGAGACTGGCAATGGCAAGGAAAGCGTTTCTGAAGAAGAGAAATTTGTTAACTTCGAGTATAGATTTAAGTGTCAGGAAGTCGTTTCTGAAAGTATTTGTATGGAGTGTAGCCATGTATGGAAGTGAAACATGGACGATAAATAGTTTGGACAAGAAGAGAATAGAAGCTTTCGAAATGTGGTGCTACAGAAGAGTGCTGAAGATTAGATGGGTAGATCACATAACTAATGAGGAGGTATTGAATAGAATTGGGGAGAAGAGGAGTTTGTGGCACAACTTGACAAGAAGAAGGGACCGGTTGGTAGGACATGTTCTGAGGCATCAAGGGATCACAAATTTAGTATTGGGGGGGGGGGGGGGGGCAGCGTGGAGAGTAAAAATCGTAGAGGGAGGCCAAGAGATGAATACACTAAGCAGATTCGGAAGGATGTAGGTTGCTGTAAGTACTGGGAGATGAAGAAGCTTGCACAGGATAGAGTAGCATGGAGAGCTGCATCAAACCACTCTCAGGACTGAAGACAACAACAATGAAGCAGTATACTTTACTAATTAGTATTTACTGGACGTCGATATTTCTGTTTTTATGTTTCATTTCCGATAAGTATCGGAAATAAAACCAAAAAATAGAAACGCAGAACTTCGACGGACACTTAGTCACTGTAAGTACCACACGAAACCACAGGTTCATTTCACACTCGTCTATCGCTTTTCTTCTCTTACCACGTAACCCACAAACATCTGCAGCCTTTACATTTCTCCAGGAACACTGTTCCGTTAGGTTTCGTCCGCTCTGTACCCTGTCACGTTTATCAAAACAGCGTTTAACACCGGCGCAGTGCCAGAAACGAACATTTATTGTGAGGTTGGCACGATAGCGCTACACACGTCACAATATGTTAGGTGGAGTGGTGTGGGGTCGGCAGTCGGGTGTTTCTACCCGCGCAACATCCTGACAAGGAATGTTCGTCCTCATTCGGTCAAAACGCCTACACACGTCCAATCCCTCGGTCGGTCGGTGGGCTGGTTGGTGCGTATATAGGGCTCCTAAGGTTTACACCTTTACAATAGCGCCACAAGTCTACATGTTTCGAACTGCAGATTGGTTCACGTAGCTAGATTACACGATACACGCAAGATATTCATGACGAGAACCAGCACATGCGCAGTAGACGCTGATAACGCGCGAAACAGTAAGGGTAATGTCTCATTCCTTCACTAAAAAATTTTCAGGGAGCTCAAGATTCCTGTTTATTGTTGTCATCTTATGGGAGTTAACGACTGAATTATGGATTCGAGTGTCCGGGAAGTAAGGACCTATTAGAATTTTGTGCTATTTAGTCATACGACGATTGGCAGCCGTGGTTTTTTCATGTTTGTTATCTGTGATCCTTCGCATTAGTAGCTTGAGAGCTTTAATGTGGTGAGCATTGTTGGTTAATGTTTATTTTTGTCATGGAGAAGATGACAATTGAGCAACAAAACAATGAATGTCCCACGGCGACCGTTCGTGAATTGCGTGTGACACTTTGCCATAATGCTGCTCCTACCGTATTATCAGTTCGTAAGATGATCCGAAAGTTTTGAGACCACGGATTCTGTTTCAAACCTTAAGGAAACAGGACGATCGCGTTCTGTTCGAACCCAAGAAAACATTGCTGGTGTTCTTGACAATATGACCGTAGGTCCCAGAAAATGGGTTCGCCGACGAGCTCAACAATTGAATTCACGAAGTCCACTGCATGAAATCCTTTTAAAAGATCTAAAAATGCCTGTTTACAAAATTCACCTTACACAAGAGTTGAAACCTGCAGATCATGGCAAGAGACATCGATTTGCCTAATGGGTCTTGGGTCGACAAGCGGAGAAAAAAGAATAATTTTCCCAGACGAGCTGCATTTCCACCTCAGTGAGTACGTCAGTACAGTGTGATAACTGTAAGACGGCCGAGTAGTAAGGGGAGTGCGGGGTGAGGAGGAAGCAAGCATTGGCTGGCGAAAGGAGTGGAGCCGTTGGGGGGGGGGGGGGGGGGGGGACACGGCATAACAAGGCCGTCCAGCAGTGTTAGTGACGTCACACTAAGCGGCCCATAGCCGACGCAGCAGTCCACGGACACCTCCGTACAGACGCGCCTGATGCTAACGACCTTCTGTCCGTCATACAGAAGGGAGCGAACTACAATTCGAACCAAAGACCAAATTATACATATTCTTGTAAACAGCATAAAGGTTCATAACGAAATACCGATTACATATACGGGCAGGAATAAGTTTAATCGATTGAGGAATTTTGCCACTATTCTATAATTGTCAGAACACTATTTAGCTTTAAAACTCGCATACAGATGGTGACAAATGCCAACTGACAGCAGGACTTAACATTTTCAACTTATTACACTGAAAGTAAATTATCTTAAACACTGTCATACATAGCAAAAGCCTCACAACTTTCGTTTACAATAAGCTAACAAGAGTTTGCTTTACCTCATAAAACACACGACTATTGTGAATTTACTCATATGTTCATGGTGACAGCTCTTTTCAAGAATTTTTACAAGTGTATCCCCAGTAATAAAGAATAGAAACAAAAGATAGATATCAAATATTCTCCTTTTAACATAGGTATCACTGAACACAAGATTCTGTCTTGCACTGTGATACTACGGGACTGCTCTTTCCGAAAAGACTGATAATTTGAAGTTCACTCTGCTATTGAAGATACACTTCTTGAAACAATATTAAAAATGTTATGAAAAGTAAGGAAATGAAAAACAACCAAGTGCATTACATGTAAGAATGTGAGCAAAAGGCTGAGGCTCTCTTTACTTACCGTTTTCAATCTCTATACAGCTTTTCCACGTAGAAATCACCAACTGCAAGTCTCGTTATTGCTGTCTGCTACTAACAAAGTGCTTTTCTATTTAGAAAACCTGACAATTTGATGTTCATTCTGGTACTGAAGATGAACACATTTCAGAGGAGTTCTGGAACCTAATCCTGCCCGTATATGTAATCGGTATTTCGTTATGAACCTTTATGCTGTTTACGAGAATATATATAATTTGGTCTTTGGTTCCAATTGTAGTTCGCTCCTTTCTTTATGACGGACAGAAGATCGTTAGCATCAGGCGCGTCTGTACGGAGGTGTCCGTGGACTGCTGCGTCGGCTGTGGGCCGTTTAGTGTGACGTCACTAACACTGCTGGACGGCCTTGTTATTCCGGGGGTGTCGACAAGGCATGCTTACACGAAAGCAGACGAAAGACTTGGAAGTAAAACTCGCTTTAAATGTTGTTCGTAAACGAAACTGAAATAGTCATGTATATTAAAATCCATATATATACACTCCTGGAAATGGAAAAAAGAACACATTGACACCGGTGTGTCAGACCCACCATACTTGCTCCGGACACTGCGAGAGGGCTGTACAAGCAATGATCACACGCACGGCACAGCGGACACACCAGGAACCGCGGTGTTGGCCGTCGAATGGCGCTAGCTGGACAGCATTTGTGCACCGCCGCCGTCAGTGTCAGCCAGTTTGCCGTGGCATACGGAGCTCCATCGCAGTCTTTAACACTGGTAGCATGCCGCGACAGCGTGGACGTGAACCGTATGTGCAGTTGACGGACTTTGAGCGAGGGCGTATAGTGGGCATGCGGGAGGCCGGGTGGACGTACCGCCGAATTGCTCAACACGTGGGGCGTGAGGTCTCCACAGTACATCGATGTTGTCGCCAGTGGTCGGCGGAAGGTGCACGTGCCCGTCGACCTGGGACCGGACCGCAGCGACGCACGGATGCACGCCAAGACCGTAGGATCCTACGCAGTGCCGTAGGGGACCGCACCGCCACTTCCCAGCAAATTAGGGACACTGTTGCTCCTGGGGTATCGGCGAGGACCATTCGCAACCGTCTCCATGAAGCTGGGCTACGGTCCCGCACACCGTTAGGCCGTCTCCCGCTCACGCCCCAACATCGTGCAGCCCGCCTCCAGTGGTGTCGCGACAGGCGTGAATGGAGGGACGAATGGAGACGTGTCGTCTTCAGCGATGAGAGTCGCTTCTGCCTTGGTGCCAATGATGGTCGTATGCGTGTTTGGCGCCGAGCAGGTGAGCGCCACAATCAGGACTGCATACGACCGAGGCACACAGGGCCAACACCAGGCATCATGGTGTGGGGAGCGATCTCCTACACTGGCCGAACACCACTGGTGATCGTCGAGGGGACACTGAATAGTGCACGGTACATCCAAACCGTCATCGAACCCATCGTTCTACCATTCCTAGACCGGCAAGGGAACTTGCTGTTCCAACAGGACAATGCACGTCCGCATGTATCCCGTGCCACCCAACGTGCTCTAGAAGGTGTAAGTCAACTACCTTGGCCAGCAAGATCTCCGGATCTGTCCCCCATTGAGCATGTTTGGGACTGGATGAAGCGTCGTCTCACGTGGTCTGCACGTCCAGCACGAACGCTGGTCCAACTGAGGCGCCAGGTGGAAATGGCATGGCAAGCCGTTCCACAGGACTACATCCAGCATCTCTACGATCGTCTCCATGGGAGAATAGCAGCCTGCATTGCTGCGAAAGGTGGATATACACTGTACTAGTGCCGACATTGTGCATGCTCTGTTGCCTGTGTCTATGTGCCTGTGGTTCTGTCAGTGTGATCATGTGATGTATCTGACCCCAGGAATGTGTCAATAAAGTTTCCCCTTCCTGGGACAATGAATTCACGGTGTTCTTATTTCAATTTCCAGGAGTGTATATAAATGAATGTATGTATGTTGGTCTACTATGCGCTCACAAACCATTCATCCGATTGCAATGAAACTTTAGTGAGTTGTTCTCCGAACGCACGAAAAGAGTAATGGACAATGTTTCAAGAATTAGGTCACTCTAGCATGCGTAGTGCAATTGATTAGGTATGAGCTTATCATGCAGCGTGCCCGGGTTCGATTCACACTGCTCGCAATTTTTTATTTCATTCCCCGCAATGTTAAACTAGTAATTATAAAATTTAAATATACTTAAACAGGTCATATAGTATAACGTAACTGTCAATCGCTATATATAAAAATGAATGTGTGTATGTCTGCTCTCTGTGCGTTCCCAAACCATTCATCCGATTGCGATGAAATTTTGGTGATTTGTTCTCCGTACGCCCACGAAGGTTCCTAGCCGAAAAAAAGAAGTAATACACATCTTGAGGAGATATGACGTCATAAACAATGAGATGCCACCGCGGGAAAATGCCCAGATTTATGCATCCACTATTTGAGAGTGAGAGCACTTAGCGACTAGCAACAAACGTTACATACAATTTCAAACCTTTACGAAGATTGTTCACGCTGACACCCCCCACAAAATAATGAAAGGAAAAAAGGTTGTCGCATACTACATTTTCTCAGTACATACCGTAAATCTGCCGCAGTAGGCATGAAGTTTTAATGTATTATTTCGTAACTATTAAATCTAATCGCAACATATTTCGCATGCAGTATCCACATATATCAGTAAATGCGCCGGTAAATTTGTCTCTTTACGACGTATAATTCAGGAGACATGACGAGGTAAACATCGAGATGCGTGAAAAAGTGCTGCGTCAGGCATGACGTTTTGTTCTATTATTTCTTCACTACTAACACTATTCGCAACACGTTTCGCAAACGTGTTAAAAAAAGTATATAAAACCACGGGCGTATTCCTAAAAAGACGTTGTGTCAAAATTTTAAATCAATCAGTCAACAACTTTCCGAGATTTCTTGCGTTGCGAAGCACGGGCGTACAGCAGATGGGCCAGCAACTGCCTCTTCACTCATTTTGATAATGTTTAGCTCAACTGCACAATAAAAACACGCGGAACAGTACAGCGCAAAACAATCACGAAGCAGACGACAATGGCTACCTTGCACAACACAGTCAGCTACGTAATGTTAGCAGCAGTCGAAACTGCGTGCCTACCGAAGCCTCCCGACGTTTACCGACTTCTACCGATTCAGGACTATGGGAGAGGTCTGCCATCTAAAAGTTCACACACTGTAAGCAGAACTGCAGGATTGGGGGTGCCGAAACTGCACGAGTGACTGTGGAAGATGAGGTGTATCCGCAATGCACGTCTGCGTCGTTTGGGCTCTGAGCAGGAGGAATGATCGGCCCGTACTTTGTCGAAAATGATGAAGGAACTGCCGTCACCGTGATCGACGATCGTTACCGAAACATGCTTTCTCATTCGTTTTTCTCTCTTATGGATGAAAATGACGATGTTTGGTTTCAACAAGATGAAAGGATTGCTCTGCTGAATGACAACCTTCCTCAGAAAATTATCTCTCTGCATGGCAATTATGAATGGGCTGCCAGATCTTACGCCTTGTGACTTTTTTTTTTCTATGGATTTGTGAAATCAAGAGTGCACGTGAAAAAACCACAAACAGTACACCAACTGATCGATGCAGTTAAAAAGCATCCCACCAAATGTTTGTGCATGCGTCATCGAGAAATTCAATGAACGCGTTGTTCGTTGGGCGCGACCTTTGGTGGCCATATGGACGATATAATTTGTCATACATAAATGGGAGAAGTTACTTATTGTGTATGTAAAAAATTTACATTTTCAGTCAATTTTGTATGTTCTTTAGCACTTTAATATCATTCCCTATTTACCGGTCCCCCCAAATAATAACAACTGTATACCCAGTCGTATGTTCATATTAATTTACGTTTGTACAGCATGAAACGCCGCTAGCAAGGTATTCCGGCAGGGACCCTCTGCATCACACTTGAGGTTCATCAAAATCCTTTATTAACAGGTCTGATGAGCGAACAATCTCGCCAACTACTGGCAGTTTCTCCTTACTGGTACGCGGTATAAATGCAGCAAAGGATGGAATCAAATCACATATTAGCGTTTTTCAATTAGTTCGCTTTGTATACGAACTGAAAATTGCACATGTAAAGATATACGCATATTTGCTAAGAAATAAACGTCTGCCGACGTACCTTATTATGGTCGGTCGTCAGGATCATACACACACGTTTCCTCGCTATAAACTCAATGTTTTTTTACTCCATTCGATTTCGACTTTTCTAGAACACTATCGGTACGAAGAACGCTTTTTGCAAACAGCGTGCATAAAAGAATGCCGCAAACAAATATTTCTTTCCTTTTACTACCGCGTTTATGTAAAATAAGTCACTGTAAAATGCACAAAAACTCCAATACGAAAACATAACCACAATTCTCAACAATAACAGAATACAGTTAACAATAACAAGTAGAAAATATTCTCGGGGAACCCCTTGTACGCATGCATGCGTTATTGCATTCTAGTGTGCATTCGCAGATTCGCGGAAGGGAATTTCTGTTTCTGCGCAGATAATCTGTCTGCTACACAAGAACGGCAACAGGCGTAAATGACGCAGCCCACACAGTTGACGCGTCACTGGTTATTCCCTGATGCCTTAAAACACGTCCCACCACCCTGTCTTGTCAGTGTTTCCCATATAATCTACTCTTCATCGACTCTACTGAGAACCATCACACTTCGAAGTGTATCAGATTTTCAACATCGTTCCGCAGAAACAAATCTGAGAAGATTCGATTCCCTTCTGTTCCGGTTTTCCCTAAGTCCATGTTTCATTATCATACAATGTTGTGCTTCAAACGCACACACTCAAAATTTTCTCCCTTAAATTAAGTCCTATGGTTGATACTAATAGAGTTACTTTGCTCAAGAAAGTCCTCTCTTCCTGTGCTAGTCTGCTTTTTGTGTCCTTGCTTCGTCAGTCATGGGTTAATTTACTTCCAAGGTAGCAGGGAGACACTACGCTGCTGTGGTACCTAATTTCCCCTCATGTCCTTGGTACCAAAATTGCAAATATAACAGAAACTTCATGGTGGCAGTGCCTCTGCCTCGACTTCGCTTTAACCTCGTGAGATTCCAGCAACATGTCTACCGCCTCAACATGGTCACATCTTCTTCACGTGAATTCGGCAGTGATTAAGATCCTAAGCACATTTTCCTCGGCGGTCGCATAGGGTACCAAGAAACTACGAAGCTGTTACGGCGTCTTATGACCTCTGGAAATGCTTTGTTTACAAATATTAAGATTCTTTTAGCAACAGAAGACACAAAAGTGTATGAATTCCTACACGGATATGTAGCATAGGGTTGCGGCGGGGCTGGGTCGGTCGGTCGTTCTCTCGTCTCCTTACTCTCTCTCAGTCACTTTCATCCAACATTTCATCTACCTCTATATTTCTTCCTTCCGACGTCCCTTCACTCTGCAGTAGTAGATACACGCTAGGCGATGTAAAGCAGCGTTGATGAAACCACTACCTAATACCTACCACACAGAGGCCGAGTAACTGAAGTTGCAGATCAGTTCCTGTAAGTTCATTTCCACAAATTTCGGGCGGTAAGAGAATGCAGATTAATTGCAGTAAGCATTTGAAAATTCTGTTAACGCCTTTTTATTCATAAGGAAGTACATGAAATGGATATCAAGTCAGTATTTAATAAGACAAATGTTCTATCATTCCAAGTTCACCGACCATACTACATATTTCACACGAAAAAGCAGCCAGAATTTCTGTAAGTCCAACCCGGTGGAATTTGCGACCTAACAGTCCCTGACCCACCACCATTAGCGAGTTGAACATTCGGTCGTTTCAGTGGTCTTCTACGTCAAGAGTGCTCGCCAAAGTATTCCAAAAGAACACGGAATGTGCCATGCGGAATAGTCACTATGACGAACACTTCACACGCCCAAAGAAACTTCAACTAATTAATTCCGAAACATCACACTTTCTTCAAATTGTTCGTAACTTAAACCGCGTTAATCACGACACGTTCTATATGAAATGATCTCACTAGATCTTCATTTTACATACTATTTTCGAGGAGACAACTAGCATGGTGTTACTCCGAAGCAGGTTAGCGAGCGACTCTCTTGATGCACCTCTACTCCCTGCTTGTCTAACTATATGCGCACGGGAACCGCTTAGTTCTGATTGGTTATTGATCTGAATGACCAATCAGAATGATCCTTCCAGATCATTCTCACGGCAAAACTTGCCTTAGCCAACCACTAATCAGATAGTCATTTGCGTCATTACAATTTTAATTTACAGTATATTATTTAATAAAATAGAACGAAATACAAAAGAATCTTTAACTTAATAGAGAAACTTATTCCGATTCAAACTTTTATTCTGGCTGCTCTCCTACAAAAGAAACCACACACCGACATACATCATCAGCATCGTGGTTGTAACACAATTTTCCCAAGGTTCAGTTTTGTAAGATTTTACATAAAATGACTTTAAGTTTTAATGCTTGTCCGGCATACACTCTCTCATTCATTCCCACGTATTCACATAACACAATAATAAGCCAATAATAATTCTGAATGATTTTTATGTTACATAACGTAGAGTAATTAAAGTTTTGAAAAGAAAATTCCAGTTAAGTGATTTTATATATTGTGAACTTTGTTATGACTTCAGATGATAATAAAAGACATTTGGTTACTGCTCCTAACTGATTTTTGAAACTTAAGTGTCGGTTTTAGGACATTTAAGTAACTTTCTCAATCTCCTTAACTATAATAGATAAAAATCTCAAATTTTGACAGGATCCGTTTCTTAATAACGAAAGATTGTGTACCAAGTTTAAACGAAATCGGATGATAATTACTATGGTTTATTTAGATTCGTAGGGGATGTGAATTGGCGTACCGACAGAATGTTACTTGAGACCTTTCACACGGCCAGAAGCGTCAGTTGCGTTATGAGTCAGGGCGAAGAAAAAACGTAGCCATCATGAGGGCACCGTGCTACACGGCTGCGTGGCTTACTGCATCGAATGTTATCCCGTAATAACTTGCTACGTTACAGGGTCAAATAAGATTACAGGAACAGACTTTTCTACATTGTCATGCAGTAGATACGTTAATTTACTTAGATCATTTACTTAAGTTCAGTTTAATGGATGTAACAGGTACCTGTGGTTTGTACTACTTTCGTCTTCCTTCGGTCCACTCTCAGTCCATAATCTGTACTCATTAGATGGTTCATTCCATTCAACAGCTTCTATAATCCTCCTTCACCTTCACTGAGGATAGCAATGACATCAGTGAATGTTATCATTGGTAAACATACGGTAACAAAAATAAAATAAGCGCCAGACGCCGCGAGCAAAGTACTGGCATTAGTGGAAGGAATCTTGGCAATACGCGACTGATGGTCCATCGCCCAGAGAGCTCACAAAGCGTAACCGTGGTAATATGGATAGCCAGCGCAATAAAACAAAAGCGATCGAAGTGAAGCAGGTCATCACGATGCACGTTCTGTTTACGAGCAAAACACACCTTCGTGAGAATGAACCTTTCCGACTGCGTAATGTGGCATCCTATCGGCCTGAAAGCACAACAGGACGTGTGGCGGCGTTGCCGTGTTCTTGAAACCATCTTTCACCAATCACCAAGAAGACGTGCCACAACTACCTGGCATAGCGCCCTCTGCCGTAACAATTCGAACGAAGATGGGTAATTTATGTTCGTGGCAGCATGCCTCGCCTCCTGCAACGATCGACTCCTTTAAGAGGTGGAAGCAGTCTACTCGCTTACGGAATCGACTTTCATTGGTGGGAACTTCAGCGTCAAACACCAGCACTGAATCTCTAGCAGGATCGACAGACAGAGCTGGACGCCAATTCCTGGCCGTGGCACAGGTGCTCGTTCACGGGACCCCACGTAGCTGTCGTTTTAACAGCAGACAGCGTCCCGATACTCTTAGCATCGCCATTACCAAAAATGTGCCGGCAGAAATTGAGCTTATGACAGTTGACGAACTCACCTCCGACCACTGATTAACGCTAGCCGTACAGCACAGGATCAGTCTACCTACCAGGGATCGGTGGAAGAAGGTGGGACCAATATAGGCGAATTCTGATGAACATTGTTCGCCCCGCGATAACCCTGAGATCGACAGTGGACAGTCACAGCGGTCCACTACATAGCAGGAAGAACAAATCAGCGATTCGTCGCGCCACTACGACAACCGTAGTTGCTACACCGCCGTCGGACGCATTACTACCATTGCTACAGCAGTTACGTCATCAGAAGAACAGACGAAGGTGCCAAACGTATCGGAAACCACCGGATACGATGGAAATACACTAGTTCCAGCGAGAAGTCAGGCCCTGATCGGTGGAACGGGAACATAAGAGATGGAAGGATAAGTTGAAGGATATCCTTCTTCTGCAATAATAAAAGTTGCAGCTAGTGAAGGCACTGCGGACGTTTCCTTAACTGGAAAGAGCCCAGTTAGAGCCCAGGGACTGCTCTACGATTTCCTCTGTGGCGGAGGCCTTTTCTTAGACGTGTGAAACACAGTAGCCTGCCAGATCATGACCTCGGAGCCTAACGAACTTTGCGAGGAACAGGTAGAACGGCTCTTCCTTGATCCCGTGGAGACCGATAAACAGCTTGCCACTATTCACAATTCCCACTGAAATCAGGAAGATCATTCGGAAGTGGAAAGGCACCTTGGCTCCAGGTACAGAATGCATAACAAATGGACACCTAAAACAGCTTCCACGAAGAACATTGGTTATTCTGATTACACTATTAACAAGTATTTGCAGCTCATCTTTCTTTTTTCCATCTCAGTGGAAGGCGGCCAAAATTGTTCCCCTACACAAGTCAGGAAAGGACCACCGGCAAGCCCCAAACTATAGGGCAATTAGCCTGCTCACTACATTGACTAAAATCGTCGAAAGAGTAGTGCTCCACCACATCTATTAGTATCTTGCTCCCGGAGGAACTATTAGGTTCGACCAATATGGCTTTCAAAAGAAACTGTCCGCAGAAATGCAAGTCCTCCGCGCGATGCAGCTCAACAATACTAGCACCTCAGCGTCCACGGCAGCGGCATTATTGGATTGGGAAATTCTGTATAAGGTTTGGCGGAAAAGGGTCGCCAAGAACATGATGTACCGGACATCAGTTCCGGATTGTTACACACATTTTGTCGACAGCAAGATAAGCGGATCACAGTATCCGTCGAAGAGCAACGCTCTAACGCCAAACTGCTTGCCGCTGAAGTCCCACAGGCCACAGGGCTCGGTCCTGTCGCCAGTCTTATTCAGTTGGTCTGCCCGTAGAAGAAATCTTCCACCTGGCGCAATTTCCGGATGACACATCGCTCCTTACCAACGGACGGCAGCACTTTCAACGTCAATCGCCTCCAGGGACAACTTAACAAATGGTCACTTGCTGCCTTAGTAATAAAGTGACACTAAACGTGAACAAAACTAGGCAACTCCTCCAGGAAAAATCTCAACTAGACCCTATCCAAGTTCGGGATCATCGGGTACAACGGAATAACGTTGAACGCTGAACTCTACTTTCATGACCGTATTCGGGGAAAGAGGAGAGAAGGCCTTCGAGTGACGGGAGCTGTGGCTCCGTTTCTCAACAGCCAAGAATTGCTCATGAAGATCTAGTTGAAATTGAAGAAAGCCACGATGCTCTCGGCCATGATATGCGGTAAGTCAGCATCTGGAATAGCCTCAAAGACTCAAGTCTCCGCAAATCCAAAATAAAGTTCTCTGGTTGGTACCACGTGTAACCCTCTGGGAGAGAATACATGATTTACACGCCACAACTCAGACAGCTACACTAAAAGAGGTCACAGAAGAAAACATCAAGCTCTACAGGAAAACCGATCTTCTTGGTGATGTCTTACCCCAGTCGAGATATGTAAGTATAGCTCACTCGATACAGGGCCACAGATTCAATGTTCTCCTAAATCTGAAGATGAAAAATAAGCACTCATGAAATACACTGCTCAACATAACCTCGGAAAACTATTGTAAAATGCAATCTACGATACTAGAGGTCTCACTGACCCAGGCACTTCATGAATTATTCAGTTAGAGCCCATATACTGGGAGGTGTTTACAACTGGCTTGCTTTGTGGCCGTTTCCCAGTCATGAAAACATACCTACATACCGCTGCCCCAGCGGCACACCGCCAGCAATACAGTGTCAACAAGATCTTCATTCAGTTTGTGTTCAGCACCGCAGTAACATACCATGTAGAGGTGTACGATACTTTGAGTCAGGATAGTAGCTTTACTTTCAGCAGGTCATTCACAGCAATATTATGCCGATTGGTTATATGTCACTCAAAGTAGCGTGTCTAAGGTGTGGAGAAAGTGCAGAGAGACGGGAATGTAAACGATAGACCTCACAATGACCGTCCTCGTATGACAACACCAATACAGATCGTTTCCTCCAACTATATGTTCCCAGGCGCCCGACATTGACTGCCAGAAATATTGGCAATTACTTCTCCTGGACAACAGGGGTTCGTTCGTATCTCAGACCAAACAGTGTGTAGAAGATTGCATCACGGTGGACTTCATTTCAAAAGACCAATGAGAAGTTTTGCACTGAACCAACGGAACCTACGCAATCGAAGGACGTGGGCTCTTGCACATCAGCGTTAGACCATTGCAGAATGGAGTAATGTCATGATTGCTAACGAGATCAGGTTTGGTTTGCAACCGGACTCTAAATGTACTAATGCTTGTAGAAGCGCTAGTCGACGCAAAGAACGCCGATACGTTCAGGAATTGTTTTGCAGGTGGAAGTGTAATGTTCTGAGCGGCAATGATGATGGGACGGCGGAAAGCTCTAATTCCAATCTACGCAAAATTTGACTGGTCCGCGATATCTCCAAGAGATCTACATCTACATCTACATGGTTACTCTGCAATTCACACTTAAGGGCCTGGCAGAGGGTTCATCGAACCACTACTTCTCTAGTATTACCCTCTAGAACGGCGCATGGGAAAAAGGAACACCTAAATCTCTCCGTCCGAGCTCCGATTTCTCTTATTTTATTATGATGATCATTTCTCCCTACGTAGGTGGGTGCCAACAAAATATTTTCGCATTCGGAAGAGTAATTTGGTGATTGAAATTTCGTAAATAGACCTCGCCGCAAAGAAAACCGCCTTTATTTCAGTGGCTGCCACCCCAACTCGCATATCATATCAGTGACACTCTCACCCCTACTGCGCGATAACACGAAACGAGCTCCCGTTCTTTGCACTTTTTCGATGTCCTCCGTCAATTCTACCTGGTAAGGATCCCACACCGCACAGCAATATTCCTGCAGAGGACGGATAAGTGTAATGTTGGCTGTCTCGTTAGTGGGTTTGTCGTATCTTCTAAATGTTATACCAACATAGCGCAGTCTTTGTTTCACCTTCCCCACAATATTATCTAAGTGGCCTTTCCAATTTAAGTTGCTCGTAATTGTAATTCCTATGTATTTAGTCGAATTGACATGTCTCAGATTTATGCGATTTATCGTGCACCCAAAATTTATCGGATTTCTTTTAGTACCAATGTGGATGACCTAGTACTTTTCTTTGTTTAGCGCCAATTGCTACTTTTCGCACCATACAGAAATTCTCTCTAGATCATTTTTAATTGAACTGATCGTCTGGTGATTTTACTAGACGGTAAATTACAGCGTCATCTGCAAACATTCTAAGGAGGCTGCTCAGAGTATCACCTAGATCATTTATGTAAATCAGGAACAGCAGAGAGACTAAGAGACGACCTTGCGGAACGCCAGATATCACTTCTGTTCTACTCGGTGATTTACCGTCAATCACTACGAACTGTGACTTCTCTGAGAGGAAATCACGAATCCAGTCACACAACTGAGACGATATTCCATATGCACGCAGCTTGATCCGCAAGCCACCCAACGGTGTGTGGCGGAGGGCACTTTACGTGCCACTGTCATTACCTCCCTTTCCTGTTCCAGTCGCGTATGGTTCGCGGGAAGAACGACTGTCTGAAAGCCTCCGTGCGCGCTCTAATCTCTCTAATTTTACATTCGTGATCTCCTCGGGAGGTATAAGTAGGGGGAAGCAATATATTCGATACCTCATCCAGAAACGCACCCTCTCGAAACCTGTGTAAGTAGGCTGTTTATGTTTTCTCTATGTAAGTAGGCTGTTTATGTTTTCTTATTGGCAACGTTACGTAGCGCTCAATATGAAAATCACTGGCTGTGCTGTGGGCAGTCTGTGGCTAGTTTGCATTGTTGTCTGCCATTGTAGTGTTGGGTAGCGGCAGCTGGCTGTGAACAGCGCGTAGCGTTGCGCAGTTGGAGGTGAGCCGCCAGCAGTGGTGGATGTGGGGAGAGAGATGGCGGAGATTTGTAATTTGTCATGAACTGATATATATATTATGACTTGTGATGATATTAAGGTAAATACATTGTTTGTTCTCTATTAATATCTTTCATTTGCTAACTATCCCTATCAGTAGTTAGTGCCTTCAGTAGTTTGAATCTTTTATTTAGCTGGCAGTAGTGGCGCTCGCTGTATTGCAGTAGCTTGAGCAGCGAAGATTTTTGTGAGGTAAGTGATTTGTGAAAGGTATAGGTTAATGTTAGTCAGGGCCCATTCTTTTGTACGAATTATTGAAAGTCAGATTGCGTTGCGCTAACAAAATATTGTGTGTCAGGTTAAGCACAGTCATGAAGAAATGTTCAAAGGGGAAGTTTCATATGTCGACCCTTAGCCGAGGATACCTCACTGGAATCTTCTGATTTTTCTTGTAGTTTGTGTAATTGGTGTAGCTATTGTTTATTGGTAGCGCGTAATCATAGAGAGAATTTCCTTTGTAGTTGTAGTTTTTCATTGTTGTACAGTAAAACAGTTGTGGCATGCATGTAGATTTGCACCAAGTATTTCGCAGCTGCGCTTGCAATTAACTAGATATTATTTTCAGTGCTATGTTAATGTGTTCTCTTATTTTTGATCTTCAAATTGTGTTTTTCTGTGTCGTCGTGTGAAATACTGTGACAATAATGGCGTGTGAAAAACGTAATACTAGGCTCCAAAGTAAACTGAGAAATGACAGTGAAAATGAAAGCAGTGTGTTAGCGTCACCGAGTAATGAATTAGCTGATGTTCAAAGTAGTAATTTGGTAACTGTTCATAGGGAAATGGAGCAGGCGGCAAACAATGGCGTGGACAGTGAAACAATTAGTGAAGAGGGACGCATTATCGATCGATCGGTCGGCAACAGCTTGCCTCAGGAATCGGGAATGTCAGGACACAATTTTGCGAATACTGTAGACTCAGGTTTTGGGTTCTCGCCGTTTTCTCAAATAAGTCAAGACACATTTTCTGCATGTCAAAATGTCAATGTTGCCGGTGCAAATTCACTGCCGAAAAGCACTGAGGAACATGTTTCAGACACCAGTGCATTGTTATTACAGTTAATGCAACAAATGGGACAAAAGCTACAAAAGTTAGACACAACACTTGAACAAAATCAGAAACAAATGGGACAAAATCTTAAAAAGTTAGACACAGTGGAACAAAATCTTAAAAAGTTAGACACAATGGAACAACACCAGAGACAAACACAGCAACAGCTTCAAAAGTTAGACTCATTGGAACAAACTCTTGAACAAACGCGTGAAGATTTAACTACTGAGTTACATAACATTGAATCGAAATGTCAAAAAGTCTGTAATGATGTAAAAACACAAATTTGTGAGCATTTTCAACCTATTTTTTCGCGGCATGAAAATGCATTACAGAATCACGAAGCAGCCATAAAAGAGCTGCAAACCATTGTTCATGAAAATCATGAGACCTTGTGGGCTAAATTTGACTCAGTTGCATCTACCGATTCGGTTACGCAACTTGCAAAAGCTCAGGAAAACTTAAAGGACAAAGTAGATACTCTGAAACTTGGTTCAGAAAAACACGCTGAGGAAATAAGTACACTATCGGAGAAAGTAGCCGAACTTTCGGATCAATTCACTAACTTATCTACAAAGGTAGATGATGATCTGAATGACACAAGACCCGTACCCTTCACTGACACAGAAGAGTATGAACAAATAAGAAAATTCAAACAAAATCAGAATCAAATTAATACACAACACCAAAGAGAAATCCGGGAAGTACAAGATCAGCTGACACAGGTAATACAAGAATTACGTATTTCAGAGGACACTCGCGCTCCAACACGGGAAGAGGGACTTAGAAACACGGAAAAGCTGCAAAATAATAACACAGGGCATTTCGGTAATTATGAAAGAAATTGGCAAGGTACACCGAATTTTGAGATGGAACCGCCGACACGACGTAACAATGACCGATATGCTACTCGCCGACACGATGATTTTGACTATAAGCTGTTCATTACTACACGTAAATTCAAAACGTTTAAGAATTCTGGCAACGACATTCATCCACAAGCATGGCTCCATCAATTCTCTCATTGTTTTCCTCCCAACTGGTCATTGGAGCACAGATTAGAATTTATGTGTGGCTACTTAGAGAATGAACCAGCTGTAAGAATGCGATTGGTCATTCACGATTGCCACAGTGAAGGAGAATTTTACCATGCCTTCCTCTCAGCATATTGGTCTCAAGCTACACAAGACCGTGTAAAACATAGCATCATGATGATGAAACACTTTGAACAATCTGAATTTTCCAGTCTTGTCAAATATTTTGAAGACATGTTGCATAAGAATCAATATCTTTCAAACCCATACAGCCCCTCAGAACTCATCCGCATTTGCTTACTCAAATTGCCTGAACATTTACGACATATTATTTTAGCAGGACGTTGCAAAGACGACATTGAAGCTTTTCAGGGACTGTTACAAGAACTGGAAAGTGACACTGACAATCGCGGAACGCGAAAACAAGGACACAACAATTACAGGTCACATCCGTCACAATTCCGTGACGACAGAAACAATAACCGGACACGACTGGTCTATTCTTACAACGCAAATCGTGACCAAAATAGACACCACCCGTACGACAACCGTTGGCAGAGTAATAATAGTTACAGAGAAAGATCGCATTTCCGTAGTAATGACTATCACAGAGACAATCAGAGAAACAGACAATATGGGAACCAAAACAAGCATTATCAAGGGAGGCAGAATAACTTCAGACGCAACAGTTCGGCGCAGAGTTACGATTCAGGGAGAAATTCTCCACCACATGACCGACAAACAAGAAACTATGTAAACTACCGACAAAACGACAGACCTGAATTGCATCAGAACTGGCGGGATTTAAACAGGGCAGGGCCCTCTCGAGGAGGTGAATTTGTAGAAGTAAGGTCTCCAAATCCCAATAACGACGCGCGCCAACAAAGAGACAGACAATGACTCGCACAGCAGGCAGCCGCGTGCGCCCGCTGGCTCCGAGAAAAATAACATAAGACGCTAGCCTGGAGAAAAATTTTAGCATTCTTTACCGATGTATACAACATGATAATTGCTTTGAAGTTGAAACTCTGTGCACTAGGAAGAGTAAAGGTTTACACCACATTCCACATGTAAAACCGTTTATTAAAAGATAATCTGCTTTTTAACTTAGTCTTTCCCATATAACTTTTCCCTTTACATTACTAGTATGCTGTGTTAGACTTAAGAAACTGCTAACATACAACAATGTTTGAAGTTAAATATCCAGTCTAGAACCTAGGGAACATTTTTAAACAGAAATTACGAATGCATTGTTATAGTGAACAGATGACACAGTGTTGTATTTGTACATTCTTGCTTGTTAGTTGCACGATTACGTAACGACTATCAGGCTTACATACTTAGGACACATACTGGTACTGCTAATGAGATTTTAATGCAACATTTTGGTTTACTTGAAAATACATTCTGGGTTTAAAGTACTTTCTGTGAGATACCAGACGACACAGTGGTTAGTTTATGTGACAACTACACGGTTTTATCACGACGCTACTAATGAGTGACAATTTACAATGTTGCTTTTGCGGTGTATCTGTTTTATATCTGCACAGTTTTCTGAATTCTTCTGGAAAGAAAAACATGTTTTAGTAGTAACTTTTGTGGTATAGCAACAATGAGACAGCCTTTTTCGTGGCACAACATTACGTTACTGTACAGTACTTTCTTCATCACGCCAATAAGCATAATAACTACGACATCTATACGCAAAGCATTTCACTTTTGTTTATCATGAGGTAAGTACATTGACTTCTGCAGAACTTAGCTTTCGGAGGACGATAACTACGACACTTCCACAGAGATTATGTTGCGACAAGATGCACAGTTTAGCGCTACAGTACACGCACTTGAGTGATTAATCTTATACTTAAAACACTTATTTTTAAAGATTTTTGAATTACAAAGAAAGTTTTCCGTGATACATTTCATTCCATTGCTGTAATCTGTAACACCTGAGGGTATAATTACATTTATCCTCAGGGGGGTACACGCTTACTTTGTGTACCATGTGTGTGGCAACCACAAGGAACCCTAGCTAATATGGTATTTGCTTATACAACTTTACACATCGGTACCATATTTCTCTAACACACAAATTACACAGCTATCTGATTATTTAACTGAGAGAGACAAACATTTATTTTACTACATCAGTGACACATGTTTACGCAATTATACAGTTGGATAACATCACACTTATGAAACTGTATTTTGTCTGTACTTTGTAAACTGTTCATATTTTTTCGGAATCATTGTGATACTATGAGAGCTTTGAATGATGTATTTGGTATGAGATCATGATTTTTAAAGTACGTTTGAGGCAGCTGACACTTTTGACATGAGCAGAGAATTTTTTTAGGCTTAGAAATTATTGGAGGAAGTTACGACGATTTTGAGATTTGACTGAGGTGTTATGATGTTATTATTACGACGACGATGTGTATTATGTTGTTGAGGAATGTTTATTACGCTACGTATTTCTCATGATGAAATATTGAAGAAGTGTCGACGAATATGTATATGTATAATGAGGTAAGGAATAATGAGTAGTGTTTAGGGACTCTGATTTATGAAAAGGATGTTGGAAACCAAGAAACGTACTTTAAGAGTTATGAAATGTGTGTGTATATTCGTGAATGTATTACAATGCAGACGAAAATTTTTTTTGGACACTGTTATATCAATAGCATTTTGTTTCTACAGATTTGTAACGCAAATTCTTGACCTGTGAAATATTTTTATATGCGACTGTCTCTGTAGCGGAAACTGCTGTCGTAAATATTTCCGTAAGAAAGTTAACGGACCACCTACACATAATGCGTCGTGGGCACCCAGCTGTGTCAGACGCCTGGAAAAAAAAGCCATTAGCGCGTGCCTTTCAGAGCACAGGAAAACACCTGGAGAACAAGCCATTAGGGTGTGCCTTTCATCGCTAATGCGACACCCTCGTTACTTGAAAACATATGATTACTCGCACTTTGTGCTAATTGCTGAAATGCTTATGAATTGATGGGAAATATTCGTACATCTGCACACCTGATTATGACAAGTGTCTTTCTATGAGAGTTGAGAGCTACTGACTTACGAAATGCCACATGACTATTGAATGATGTTTTTATGCTTTGGTTTGCGTAATTGCTTATTTCACTTGATATCTGGTTTCCAGCTGTGTTGCAGCATTGCTTTTATAAAATAAAATGCATTTGCTAATGTGAACACTTTCTGTCAACAGATCTATTAAATAATTATTTTATGATCCACATTCTTTAAAAAAGGAGCACTTGGAAAGGAAAGAACAATAAGAAGGAACTAGTAACTGCATACATAATATTCGTTTCAAGTACATGGTAATATTTCTTTTACAATAAGTTGTTGTGGTGCACCACTTTAATTACATAGATATTAAGATGTGAATATACATTTCCCTTATCTGCATTGTTGTTTTTACTGTATTATTTTTTCTGCTTGAGCTATGTCATGTTTAGATATAAGTTACTGCATTTGCTGTTGCTGTTTGCCAGGCATAGTGCTACTAAATTTCACATTACATTACTCTGTTAAGCCAGTTTTACAACTGATTTTTTTTGTTGCTGCTCATTGGCTCATATTAGTTGTAATTTTGCATTTTATCTGTTAATTTAGATTTACTGTAGCTTGCTTTGCAATTTTCCAATTTTTTGGTCATTGCTGTTTGTGTTACTTATTTTGTGCTGCTGCATTGCCTCGTCCCTTAGTTTAGCATCTGAGCTCAGTAGATTTAAGTTAGCTTAAGAGGGGGTAGCCTCTAAGAGAATGAGTTGCGATTAATTGGAAGAAATGCATTGAGAAAACAGGTTTAGGTAGGATTTTCTTGGAAATAAATGATGAGGTAAGATAATGGAAAATAAAAATGAGGTAAGAAACGTGTGAACATATAAACACAGAAAGCATGCTTAGTTAGAATTTTTTTTGGTGGAAACAAAGGATGAAATAAGAGGAAAGATATATGAAGTTTTGGGTTGGACTGCAGTACCAAATGTTACACTGAAAACGAACCCTGTCCTTTCCTATTGGTGTTATCCCACTATGAGTTTGTGTACCCTTGAGTATTTGTTTTCTTCCTGTCTCTGTGTAGTTTCATAGAATTTTTTCTTCTTTTAATATTAAGCTACATTCACTATGATGAGGAATACTGTTATCCTCAAATATAATTGGCATTAATAATATGTTATTTACTTTGTAAAGTTATTAGACATTATTCATTCTGTTTAAATGCTCATGTGTGAAGTTGATGTTTCGCAAGTTATTCTGATCTTCTATGTATGTACTCATGTCATAATTCCACTGATGTATATGTTTATTTCTATTCTTTTGTAAAGCCCCTATTACTACAAATGTTATCTGTATTATTATGTTTTTAATGATGTATTTTGTACCTTTGTTATTGTATTCTTATGTTATAAAATTGTAATTGTCACCAGTTCATGATATTATTAACTTGTAAGTTCCATTTCACTGCACACGTTTCTGTTGGTCATAGTATATGGACAATATGTGAGAAGTAGGGACTGATAGTGTTTGCACGTGTGTTGGTAATTCAGCAAGGGACTGGATAACAGCATTGCTGGTTCTAAGGACAATTAAAAGAAAAACTTTCTGAGTGCACAAGTGGTGGTTTATGGACTTGCTATATTCTCTGCAAGAATCTTCGATGGTGATTGTGCACCTGCACAGTCGCAACGGATGGCTGCTGGCCGTCTCTACCAGGACTACAGTGGGTCTGCACCTCTGGTGGCCCACCAATACCATTATCTCTACAAGGACTACAGTGGGTCTGCATCTATGATGACCTACCAACGCCATTATTTCTACAAGGACTGCAGTGGGTCTGCACCTCTGGTGGCCCACCAATACAACAATCTCTACCAGGACTCCAGTGGGTTTGCTCTGTGATGACCTACCTACCAATATTCTTCCAAACTTCGAATCACTCTGCTGTGGGTTTGCTCTGTTGTGGCCCTTTACCTGTCTGCATGTCGAGAGTCAGCACTGTCTTTCCGTTGGAAGGTCAACACTACTTCTTCAAGACTGCATGGAAATCCACTACTTCTATGTGCATTTTCTTTTACTGCTTGGACTTTGAGAAAAACACTGCTATTCTCCTGTTATGTACGATTAGGACTGTCTTTATGGACTGTGAGACAATTTTAGCGTTTGACCAAGATTGTATCAATAAGTGTGTGCATTTGATTTCTTTGTTATTGTAATTATGAAAAGAAAAATTTTTGTCAAATCTGTATTGGCCAGTGCCCAACACCATTTGTAAAAATTTTTTGTGGGGAGCATGGGGGCTATGTAAGTAGGCTGTTTATGTTTTCTCTATGTAAGTAGGCTGTTTATGTTTTCTTATTGGCAACGTTACGTAGCGCTCAATATGAAAATCACTGGCTGTGCTGTGGGCAGTCTGTGGCTAGTTTGCATTGTTGTCTGCCACTGTAGTGTTGGGCAGCGGCAGCTGGCTGTGAACAGCGCGTAGCGTTGCGCAGTTGGAGGTGAGCCGCCAGCAGTGGTGGATGTGGGGAGAGAGATGGCGGAGATTTGTAATTTGTCATGAACTGATATATATATATTGACTTGTGATGATATTAAGGTAAATACATTGTTTGTTCTCTATTAATATCTTTCATTTGCTAACTATCCCTATCAGTAGTTAGTGCCTTCAGTAGTTTGAATCTTTTATTTAGCTGGCAGTAGTGGCGCTCGCTGTATTGCAGTAGCTTGAGCAGCGAAGATTTTTGTGAGGTAAGTGATTTGTGAAAGGTATAGGTTAATGTTAGTCAGGGCCCATTCTTTTGTACGAATTATTGAAAGTCAGATTGCGTTGCGCTAACAAAATATTGTGTGTCAGGTTAAGCACAGTCATGTAGAAATGTTCAAAGGGGAAGTTTCACCTGGACAGCAAGCTACACCGCGGTGCAGAGCGCCTCTCTTGCAGAGTCTGCCACTTGAGTTTGTTAAACATCTCCGTAACGCTATCACGGTTACCAAATAACCCTGTGACGAAACGCGCCGGTCTTCTTTGGATCTTCTCTATCTCCTCCGTCAACTCGATCTGGTACGGATCCTACACTGATGAGCAATACTCAAGTATAGGTCGAACGAGTGTTTTGTAAGCCACCTCCTTTGTTGATGCACTACATTTTCTAAGGACTCTCCCAATGAATCTCAACCTGGTACCCGCCTTACCAACAATTAATTTTATATGATCATTCCACATCAAATCGTTCCGCACGCATACTCCCAGATGTTTTACAGAAGTAACTGCTACCAGTGTTTGTTCCGCTATCATATAATCATACAATAAAGGATCCTTCTTTCTATGTATTCGCAATACATTACCTTTGTCTATGTTAAGGGTCAGTTGCCACTCCCTGCACCAAGTGCCTATCCACTGCAGATCTTCCTGCATTTCGCTACAATTTTCTAATGCTGCAACTTCTCTGTATACTACAGCATCATCCGCGAAAAGCCGCATGGAACTTCCGACACTATCTACTAGGTCATTTATATATATTGTGAAAAGCAATGGTCCCATAACACTCCCCTGTGGCACGCCAGAGGTTACTTTAACGTCTGTAGACGTCTCTCCATTGATAACAACATGCTGTGTTCTGTTTGCTAAAAACTCTTCAATCCAGCCACACAGCTGGTCTGATATTCCGTAGGCTCTTACTTTGTTTATCAGGCGACAGTGCGGAACTGTATCGAACGCCCTCCGGAAGTCAAGAAAAATAGCATCTACCTGGGAGCCTGAATCCAATATTTTCTGGGTCTCATGAACAAATAAAGCGAGTTGGGTCTCACACGATCGCTGTTTCCGGAATCCATTTTGATTCCTACAGAGTAGATTCTGGGATTCCAAAAACGACATGATACGCGAGCAAAAAACATGTTCTAAAATTCTACAACAGATCGACGTCAGAGATATAGGTCTATAGTTTTGCGCATCTGCTCGACGACCCTTCTTGAAGACTGGGACTACCTGTGCTCCTTTCCAATCATTTGGAACCTTCCGTTCCTCTAGAGACTTGCGGTACACGGCTGTTAGAATGGGGGCAAGTTCTTTCGCGTACTCTGTGTAGAATCGAAATGGTATCCCGTCAGGTCCAGTGGACTTTCCTCAGTTGGGTGATTCCAGTTGCTTTTTTATTCCTTGAACACTTATTTCGATGTCAGCCATTTTTTCGTTTGTGCGAGGATTTACAGAAGGAACTGCAGTGCGGTCTTCCTCTGTGAAACAGCTTTGGAAAAAGGTGTTTAATATTTCAGCTTTACGCGTGTCATCCTCTGTTTCAATGCCATCATCATCCGGGAGTGTCTGGATATGCTGTTTCGAGCCACTTACTGATTTAACGTAAGACCAGAACTTCCTAGGATTTTCTGTCAAGTCGGTACATAGAATTTTACTTTCGAACTCACTGAACGCTTCACGCATAGCCCTCCTTACGCTAACTTTGACATCGTTTAGCTTCTGTTTGTCTGAGAGGTTTTGGCTGCGTTTAAACTTGGAGTGAAGCTCTCTTTGCTTTCGCAGTAGTTTCCTAACTTTGTTGTTGTACCACGGTGGGTTTTTCCCGTCTCTCACAGTTTTACTCGGCACGTACCTGTCTAAAACGCATTTTACGATTGCCTTGAACTTTTTCCATAAACACTCAACGTTGTCAGTGTCGGAACAGAAATTTTCGTTTTGATCTGTTAGGTAGTCTGAAATCTGCCTTATATTACTTTTGCGAAACAGATAAACCTTCCTCCCTTTTTTTATATTCCTATTAACTTCCATATTCAGGGATGCTGCAACGGCCTTATGATCTCTGATTCCCTGTTCTGCACATACATAGTCGAAACGTTCGGGTCTGTTTGTTATCAGTAGGTCCAAGATGTTATCTCCACGAGTCGGTTCTCTGTTTAATTGCTCGTGGTAATTTTCGGATAGTGCACTCAGTATAATGTCACTCGAAGCTCTGTCCCTACCACCCGTCCTAAACATCTGAGTGTCCCAGTCTATATCTAGTAAACTGAAATCTCCACCTAAGACTATAACATGCTGAGAAAACTTATGTGAAATGTATTCCAAATTTTCTCTCAGTTGTTCTGCCACTAATGCTGCTGAGTCGGGAGGTCGGTAAAAGGAGCCAATTATTAACCTAGCTCGGTTGTTGAGTGTAACCTCCACCCATAATATTTCACAGGAACTATCCACTTCTACTTCACTACAGGATAAACTACTACTAACAGCGACGAACACTCCACCATCGGTTGCATGCAGTCTATCCTTTCTAAACACCGTCTGTACCTTTGTAAAAATTTCGGCAGAATTTATCTCTGGCTTCAGCCAGCTTTCTGTACCTATAACGATTTCAGCTTCGGTGCTTTCTATCAGCGCTTGAAGTTCCGGTACTTTACCAACGCAGCTTCGACAGTTTACAATTACAATACCGATTGCTGCTTGGTCCCCACATGTCCTGACTTTGCCCCGCACCCGTTGAGGCTGTTGCCCTTTCTGTACTTGCCCAAGGCCATCTAACCTAAAAATCCGCCCAGCCCACGCCACACAACCCCTGCTACCCGTGTAGCCGCTTGTTGCGTGTAGTGGACTCCTGACCTATCCAGCGGAACCCGAAACGTCACCACCCTATGGCGCAAGTCGAGGAATCTGCAGCCCACACGGTCGCAGAACCGTCTCAGCCTCTGATTCAGACCCTCCACTTGGCTCTGTGCCAAAGGTCCGCAGTCAGTCCTGTCGACGATGCTGCAGATGGTGAGCTCTACTTTCATCCCACTAGCGAGACTGGCAGTCTTCACCAAATCAGATAGCCGCCGGAAGCCAGAGAACATTTCCACCGATCCATAGCGACACACAACATTGGTGCCGACATGAGCGACCACCTGCAGATTGGTGCACCCTGTACCCTTCATGGCATCCGGAAGGACCCTTTCCACATCTGGAATGACTCCCCCCGGTATGCACACGGAGTGCACATTGGTTTTCTTCCCCTCTCTTGCTGCCATATCCCTAAGGGGCCCCATTACGCGCCTGACGTTGGAGCTCCCAACTACCAGTAAGCCCACCCTCTGCGACCGCCCGGATCTTGCAGACTTAGGGGCAACCTCTGGAACAGGACAAGCAGCCATATCAGGCCGAAGATCAGTACCAGCCTGAGACAGAGCCTGAAACTGGTTCGTCGTACAAACTGGACAGGCCTTCCGTTCAGCCCTCCGGAATGTCTTTCGCCACCTGCCACACCTTGAGACGACTTCCCACTCTACCACAGGTGAGAGATCAGCCTCAATGCGGGCAGTATCCCGGGCAACCACAGTCGTAGTCCGATCGGCGGATGCGTGGAACGAGCTGGCCGTCCCCGACAAACCCCCATCCGGACCCCCACAGTGATGCCCATTGGCAACAGCCTCAAGATGTGTGACCGAAGCCAAGACTGCCTGAAGCTGGGAGCGAAGGGATGCCAACTCAGCCTGCATCCGAACACAGCAGTTGCATTCCCTATCCATGCTAAAAACTGTTGTGCAAAGAACGTCTGAACTAATCAGAAGCCTTCTGGAAATCTAGGAATATGGAATCGATCTGAGATCCCTTGTCGACAGCACTCATTACTTAATGGGAATAAAGAGCTATCTGTGTTGCACAAGAAAGATATTTTTTGAATCCGTGTTGGTTATGTATCAGTTATTTTCTTCAAGGTGATTCATAATGTTCGAGTACAGTATATGCTCCAAAATCCTTCTGCAAATTGAGGTCAGTGATATGGGTCTGCAATTCAGTGTGTTACTCCTATTTCTTTTCTTGAATACTGGTGTGACCTGTGCTACTTTCAAGTCTTTAGGAACAGACCTTTCGTCAAGTGAGCGGTTGTATAAGATTGCTAAGAAAAGCGCTATGTGTGCATACTCTGAAATGAACCTGATTGGTATACCGTGTGGACCGGAGGACTTGCCTTTCTTAAGTGATTTGAGTTGTTTCACAACACCTAAGATATCTTCTTTTATGTCACTCATGCTAACACCTGTCCTGTTTCGAATTCTGGAATACTTACTTCGTCTTTTTTCGTGAAGTAATTACGGAAAACTGTATTTATTAAATCCGCCTTAGTGGCACCATCATCGGTAACATTTCCATCGCTGTCACGCAGTGACGGTATTGACTGTTTTTTGCCACTGGTGACCTCACATATGACCAGAATCTCTTTGAGTTTTCTACCATATTTTGAGACAATGTCTCATTGTGGACACTATTAAAAGCATCTCGCATTGACGTCCGCACTAAGTTTCGAGCTTCCGTGAAACTTAGCTAGTCTTGGGGATTTTGCGTTCTTCTGAATTTGGCATGCTTTTTTCGTTGCTTCTGCATCAGTGTTCTGACGTGTTTTGTGTACCATGGTGGCCAGTCCCGTCTCTTATTAACTTACACAGTATCAATCTATCTATTGCTGTCGATACTGTACCTTTGAATTCGAGCCATATCTGGTCTAAACTTACATAAATAGCTTGGAAAGAATGGAGACTCTCTCTTAGGAATTATTATCTGCTGTTCTAAATATATATATTTGCGTTTATTTTTAGTGGTTTTGGTTGACATTGCTTTGAGCCTCGCTACAATGACCTTGTGTTCACTAATCCCTGTATCCGTCATGACGTTCTCTATTAGATCAGGATTATTTGTGGCTAAGAGGTCAAGTGTGTTTTCACAACCATTTACAATTCGTGTGGGCTCATGAAATAACTGTTCAAAGCAATTCTCTGAGAAAGCATTTAATACAATTTCGGAAGATGTTTTCTGTCTACCACCGGCTTTGATCATGCATTTTCACCAACAAATCGAGGGTAGATTGAAGTCTCCACGAATTATAGCTGTGTGAGTGGAGTACTTATTTGTAATGAGATTCAAGTTTTCTTTGAACCGTTCAGCTATTATATCATCTGAGTCGGGGGGTCGGTAGAAGGAGCCAATTATTATTTTGGTACGGCTGTTGAGTTTAATCTCTACCCATAGTAATTCGCAGGAACTACCTATTTCAAATTCACTACAAGGTAAACTACTACCAACAGACACAAACACACCTCCACCTACTTTATTTAATCTATCCTTTCTGAAAACGGTTTGCGCCTCTGTAAAAATTTCTGCAGCAATTGACCCCGGCTTTAGCCAGCTTTCTGTTCCTATAACGATTTCAGCTTCAGTGCTTTCTATCAGCAATTAAAGCTCTGGCACTTTTCCAACATAGCTACGACGATTTACAAATACAGTACCGACTGTTGCTTGGTCGATTCTCTTCGTTTCTTTGCCCTATACCCTTTGAGACTGGAGCTCTTTTTGATCTTTCCCGAGACCCTCTAACCTAAAAAACCTCCCAGTCCACGCCACACAGCCCCTGCTACCCGTGTAGCCGCCTCATGTATGTAGTGGAGATCCTACAAAGCCGCGCGGAGTGGCCCCGCGGTTTGAGGCGCCATATCAGGGATTGCTCGGCCCCTCCCGCCGGAGGTTCGAGTATTCCCTCAGAAATTCACACACACACACACACACACACACACACACAAACACACAGATCCTATAAACGATTGTAAGGCCCTGCAGACGTGAAGTCGGTGACACTTCATACTGGTCGAGGGCAATACAAGACCATACCTTACTCTAGCAGTGTCTCGGTATCTTCAAAGATACAACATCAACCGAATACATTGGCCAGCACAGTCCCCAGACATGAATGCAATTGAGCATGCATGGGACCTCTTGAAGGTGCCCATTGCACAACGCCGAATCCACCTGACAATCTTAAGGATGTCGCTGAAGATGCCATTGAGGAGTGTGACCTCATACCCCAAGATAAACTTGATGGGAGAACTCATGGGTGTGCGGGGAGGACATACTCACTAGTAAATATTGTAATTACCGTCATGAGATAAGGATTTTCACTGTTTTTGTTTTCGAGATATACTCTTAGGAGAAAGCCTGCTTCGTATTGTTCAAATGGCTCTGTGCACTATGGGACTCAACTGCTGAGGTCATTAGTCCCCTAGAACTTAGAACTAGTTAAACCTAACTAACCTAATGACATCACAAACATCCATGCCCGAGGCAGGATTCGAACCTGCGACCGTAGCGGTCTTGCGGTTCCAGACTGCAGCGCCTTTAACCGCACGGCCACTTCGGCCGGCCCTGCTTCGTATTGTAATGATTTTTTGTAACTAATAAAAATAGTTCTTGTTTCCAGAAGGAATTGGGTTTATATTGTTAATAAGGTTTTGTACAGACCTCAATGGATGTACTATAAGAATCGATTGTAGTAAACTCTATGAGATTCCAAACCTTTACTGAGGTGTGGAGTAACTTGTCACACAGAACTGACGTCACAAGAGCAAGTCGCCTGAGAGCCCTTGAGGGCCATTAGTGCGTGTTCTCTCATTTGTAATATGTAAAATCAAAAGACGAAATAACCCACACTATTTCATGGCAAGTCGCAATGGAGATGGGCTGATAACAAGGGGGAAGAAGAAATGTTGGCATAATCTCTTAGTTATACCAGTTCTACCGCCGGATGGGAGTCGTGCTAAACCCGTCTCTTCCGTGACGGATCTTCGCGGCATATCCCGTTCCGCAGATCAACAATGAACGACTTCTACCTCTCAGCTAAGCTGGGTACTTCACGTACGATATGTTTCTAACATGTGCGAAGAAGGGTTAAATGTAAATTGCTCACTCAAATGCCCTTTTAGTGGAGGCAGGAGAGATACCATTGAACATTAGACGTCAGTTGATGTCACATAAAATTTTCATTTAAGACATGGCATTCATGGATAGTCTTGTGTATGAAAACAAAGACGGCAGTTAGTAATTACAGACTGTATCCAATAGACGAAATAAGATCCCGGACATTTGTACCAGCTATAAAATTTGGTCTTCTAACTCACATTCTACAATTTTCGCATTTGTCTTTATTTGGATACCATCTTCATACACTCGGCTGCCAGATTCCCGTCTATTAATATAACGTAACGAAAACGGAAATTATTTATAGCACTTAAGTATTTAATCTTCTCAGTGACCTGCTTGTATTTGTTTATATACACAGAGATCCATAACTCTCCAAGAAGAGTAAATTGGATGTTCCTTTCTATGCCCTCAGATCTAAGTCGTAAGGCCTTCAGATTACCTAGAAAAACTTCTGTTTCTGCGGTGGAGACAGTGGTAATTTTGAAAACACTGAAGTGTGTATCTTCAACTCCCTTCTTAAAGGTCATAATGTATTCGACCCCTACAACGTCGTTAAAAGTATTCAACACCGGAAATGAAAAAAAAAAACAACCGATCGTTATACACTGATGGGACAAAAGTCATACGATACATCGTAATATGGTGTTGGACCCCTTTTGCTTGGCAGCTCGACGTGGCATGGACTGAACAAGTCGTCGGAAGTGCCTGCAGAAATATTGAGCCGCTCTGGCTCTATAGCAGTCCGCAATTACGAAAATGTTTCCGGTGCAGAGTACTGTGCAGGTACTGACCTCTCGGTTATGCCTCATAAGTGTTCGATGGGATTCATGTCGCTCGATCTGGGTCGCCAAATCATTCGCTTGAATTTTCCAGAATGTTCTTCAATCAATCGCGAATAGTTGTGGGCCGGTGACATGAAGCATTGTCATCCATAAAAATTCCACCGTTGTTTGGGAACTCGAAGTCCATCAATGGCTGTAAATGGTCACCAAGTAGCAAAACATAAGCATATCTAGTCAACGATCGGCTCACTTTGACCAGAGGACCCACTCCGTCCCATGTAACCACAGCCACACCATTATGGGGCTACCACCAGCTTGCACAGTGCCTTGCTGACAATTTAGGCCTATTGCTTCATGAAGTCGGTGCCACAATCGAACTCTTAACAACTTGAATCTAGACTCATCTGAGCAGCCCACTGTTTTCCAATAGTCTAGGGTCCAACTGATACGATCAAGAGCTCAGGAGACGCGGTACAGGCGATGTCGAGCTGTTAGCCAAGACGCTCGCACCGGTGGTCTGCTGCCATAGCCCATTAACGCCAAATTTCGGCGCTCCGTCCTAACGGATACGTTCGTCGCGCGTCCCACACTGATTTCTGCGCTTATTTCACGCAGTGCTGCCTATTTGTTACCACTCACAACGCTACACAGACGCCGCTGCTTTCGGTCGTTAATTGGAGGCCTTCGTGCAATACGTTGTCCGTGGTGAGAGGTAATACTTTGACACACTCTTGATACTATGAATCGCGGAATATTAAACTTCCTAACGATTTCCGAAACGATGTGTCCCATGCGTCTAGCTCCAACTACCATTCCGCCTGCAGAGTCTGTTAATTACCGTCATATAGTCATAGTCACTTCTGAAAACTTCACATGAATCACTTAAGGATAAACGACAGCTTCGCAAATGCAATTCCCCCTCATACCTTGTGTACGCCATACTATCACCGTTAGTAAAACTTTATATCGCTATTATATGACTCCGTCATCTCAGTGTACATTGGATGTATTACTGGAAAATGTTCGCAAGCGATATCAATTCCTTTATGAGATTCCTCTATTTTTTTTACTAAAGACATTCACCTTCATTAAATGACGGTTAATTTCGTTAATTAGTGTAAGATCTGTAGTTTTTAATAATATTGATATTTTCATGTGTGTTATCGCTTGTGATTAAATTTAAGAAATAGTGTGATTTGATAAAGGTCTAATTTCCTTATCATGCGATTATGTTAAAATATACTTTGGAATAAATTGTGACGACCTGAACTTTTAACTCTGCAAAGCTGCATTTGTGTGCATTTTTCTTAGAATTAAGTACCATATACAATGTAAACGTGTGGATGGCTAAACAGAGTACAAACTCTGCAGGCTAAATGAAATAAAAAATGTCTTACGCCAGTAGTTAATGTGCTGAATCCTAATACGAGAAGAAAATGCCTTTTACGCCCCATTATTATTCTTCTTAATACTCAACATATTTTGAAACAAATGCATTTTACCGATTTCAGTGGCATATATTTCATATACTGTTTCAATTAATTGTTATATGGAGTTAAATGGTTCAAATGGCTCTGAGCACTATGGGACTCAACTTCTGAGGTCATCAGTCCCCTAGAACTTAGAACTACTTAAACCTAACTAATCTAAGGACATCACACACGTCCATGCCAGAGGCAGGATTCGAACCTGCGACCTTAGCGGTCGCGCGCTTCCATCCAGACTGTAGCGCCGAGAACCGGCCGGCCACCCCGGCCGGCATATGGAGTTAAAATGTCGATGGTATTCATTAGTGTATATCTTAACTACTTTCATCAGATCTTTCGTTCTTCTCTGGCATAATAACTTTGTGATACGAAAATAACTCTGTTCCAATTTCTACATATTAAGTTGGACCTAATTACATAGTTTATCAAAGCCTTAAGCAAAGCTGGAGTATGTTCCAAGAATTTCTTGTAAGGAAACATTGTCTTTGACGTTTGTACTGTCTGGATTACGATGAGCAAGGTTGTGAGTCTTCCCTTCAAGTATTTTTTGTTGTTAAGCGTGTTTTATTGGCGGCTGGTGCACTGTCGGGTCGCGTTGACAGTGCTTCCAGTTGAGAGCATCGGCGGTCAGCACTGATCTTGGAGCAGAAATTGAGGTCGGTTGAGTTAACATCTGGAGACAGTGTTGCGGGAAATACTCACGTGACATTAAGTTGAGAGGTATTGAAGCAACTATGCCGAGACGTATATTATTTGATATATAAAGGTAAAATATAAGATACGAATAGTACAGTCTTTCGCATTGAGAAAAAGTAAATTTGCTGAACCATACGTCAGCGTATTCTGTTTGTTTGTATACTTGGTGTTGGTGTAGAAAGTGGCACGCAATATACTTTACATCCGACCTGATACTAATTACAGCCTTATTCATACTGGCAGAACAAGAACAGGCTGTGACTTCCTCTGGATTGTGAATCACATCAGTGTGAATGAGAAGCACAAAGGAGTTTACTACTGTCTGAAGTTTAATAAATAGATTCAGTAAACATAGCCTTCTCAGAGGATATTTAACATCACCGATCGTATGGCGGTTAAGGCACGTCGGGGGTAGCAGACATACGGTTTCAACATTTACAAGCCGTGATCGACAGATCCGATCGCCTTTAAATTAAATGAACTGTGGTATTTCGACACAGAAGTGGGAGGGAGCTTACATTCTGCAAAAAGTTTCCTCACCTATCAAAAGCAAAATTGAAGGAAGGCATGAGTGTTGGACCTTGATATTCGAAAAATGTTGTTCTGTTTCATCTTTGTTTCAAAAATGACGGTGAGTGAGAGGGAGGCTGGGGTGTAATTCAGGGAAATGGTAACTCCATTCTTAGCCAACACATGGGACACACATTGTTATTGTGTTGAAGACAACATCCTAGAAAAGTTCAGAAAGTTTGTCTGTTTGGTGAGTACCTAGACTAATATATCAATATTAAACACTATCGTTGATCTTTTCTTATAATTGCAGTGATGTCAGCGCGACGTAAGTGAGTGCTTTTGTCGGGCCCTCCAGAATGCATATATGTTGGCAGACTCCTGTTGCTCGGTTAAACCGGCATTTGAGTGAAAATCTTGGATGCCGTAAGGAGAGGAGAGAAGGAAAACGTAAGACAGCTGAAATACAGTCGCAAAGTAATGAAGAGGTGTTTTCCTGTTTGTACGTCAATAACGTGTCTGTTTGTATTGAAAAATTAAATAACTTTTTATCTCAGTGACGTGCGTTTTATTGATTTTATATTTTATAACAAAGCCACGAAGTTCAGATTCGGTTTCGGCGTCCAGAAAATCATAAAACTCGGAGATCACCTACCAATTTTTTTTTCTGATTCCTGCCTACTTCACGACGTAACGATATGCACACACTTGCCAGCTGGGTGGCTCTTTCTTCACAGTGTATAGTATTCCGAGCACGAATGCAGTCCATCATTAGTCCTTGCGTGCGATCCGCCTTCTTGTTGTTTTTGCTGGAAACCCGTAGCTGTTCACGTCGGCTTCTACACTTTTTTCGAGTTCAGTGTGAACCAAGATGTTGCATGCTGAATGCCAGAAAAATGCTTGCAGTTAATTGTAGTTTACAGGATCTTGACATTTCTCTGCATCTCGAAGAATGACAACAATTTAAAATTTTGTTTGCTAAGATGGTAGATGGCGAAAACTTCATAGCCACAAACCCCATGAAGAATGTAGAAAAAACCGGTAAATTTGTTGGATTCTTATCACTGTAGAGAAATATACAAAGGAAATGCATTCGTAAACGGATAGGTAAATACAGAGTAAACCCCATAAGGTGGATACCTTGAGTATTTAGTAAACAGTTCTAGATAGCGAAACAACGTTTCCACCGAACATGGTACGCAAGTGGCCTGAAAAAATACAAGTGTTACATGCATAGCGTTTTCCGTAATGCTGCAGCCATGAAATAACATATATTTCACTGGCGTTAGAAACATCACTGAAAGATGTGGTCATGATTTTCAGCGATATGTTTCCAGTACCAGGTAACTTGCTACATACAACTGCAAAACCAGAGTTCAAGGCGCTGTCTCTCTTCGGAAATATACCCTTTCCGTTTAAAGAGCAGAGCCCTGCTCGGAGATGTTTATATTTTCAGTGGAATGGTGACACTGTCTTGCCTAAAATATTATATTTCATTTTGATTTCGATTTTATTTTATTTTTAATTTCGCTGCTAAGCTTAACAAACAAACGTACATCACTGAACACTTCTTTCTGAAAGATTTCGAATGCCCCTAAAAAAGGTATATCGTTTCACATTACAATCACTTCATATTTTTGCTAGATAAAAAATATACAAATATTTCTAACACGGTAGACTATTAGCCGTTTTGCGTACTATCATTTTTTGGAAATTGCGTTGTTACATGCATACATATTTCCCAAATTTGTAAGAGCAGCTAAGTAGTTGTTAGCATTATACTTAGACAATGAATGGGCATCATTTCGTTCCGATATGATGGACGCAGAAGCTCTATGGGAAAAGTTTAAACACATTGTAATTAGCGTTCTGGAAAAGTATTTGCCAGTTAATGAATCAAGGATGGAAAAACTCCACCGTTGTTTAATAACAAAATCCCGAAAACAGTGTTAGTGTAGATAGCGGCACACAGCATACACTACAGCCGATCTTACTACGTTTACAATTAGATTCATATTTGCCAAACATGAACTAACTGTTACTTCTCTGTGTGGTGAATTACGTCAGAAGCACATAGTTAGGAGTTTCCTAGTGTCTGCAAATAAATAAACTGAGTCAGTGGAAAACTTACGAAAATGCTGAGGAAACAGAGATAGTTGCCTGCGGTTTACAAAACTACGCAGGAATGTCAATCGGCAGATGTTAATAGAATACGCGAGAAGAATACAGCTTCAGTTTGTTATACGTTCGCGAATGATCTTGGCGAGAACCAAAGAAAATACTTGTTCTACGTGAAGTCACGAAACGAGTCGAACGCTTGTATTCAGCCACTTGTCGACTACTCTGCTGTGGAAACAGAAAACAGCGAAAGGAAAGATCAAGCTTCAGATATCAAAATTAAGTAATCGTTCAGACATTAGGATAGTTCATACATGTCATCGTTTGATCGTCGCTCAGCTTCCCGTATGGAGGACACATGAATGGCATCCTTGCGGTTTGGAAGAAATTGAAATGGATTGACAATATATAAGCCGCAGAGTGAAGATGGAATCCTAAATCGGTTTTACAGAGAGTACTCTCCGGCATTGGCCCCTTACTTAGTTTGCATTTATCGCGACTCTTTCGCCCATCTATGCATCCCTTAGCGACTGGAGAAAGGTGCAAGAGACTTTCATATGTAAGACGAATTGAAAATAGAAACCGCAGACTTATAGACCAATAAACTTAACAGCGGCTTTATTCAGAATTTCTAAGTATATATAAAGCTTATGTCCGTGATTCACCACGGGTTTAAAAAGCATCGTTCGTGCGGAACCGATCATGCCGTTTTCTTGTTTGATATCCAGCGAACCATCGACTTAGACCAAAAAGAGCATTCCAGTTTCGTAAATTTCCGCAAAGTGTTTGACATAGTGTCTCACTGCTGACTTCTGATTATCTCACTAGTATAAAATAGGCAATATTAGGCTCTAAACTATTTGATATTTTGGTGGCAATTTCTCAGATTTCTTGTGAGATAACAACAGTCGAAAATAACTTTCTTTGCACTGATAAAGTACGTATATCCTTCCAAGCTTAAGTGATCACCCAAATGACCAAAACCATAAACTCGGAAAGATCCTGTATTATTTAGAACGATGCGTAGAGGGGATTTGTGTAAAATTATTGAGCCCTCAATAAGTTGTGTGTATTGCTTGCGATTTAGTAGATTTATTGTTTACGGTTTTGTACGGTTCAGCTTAAACGCCTCGTTTCCAACCCAATAATATTCAGATCATAAGTATTTCGAAAAGATTTAATAGGTGATTGTTAGATACTGTAGCCTGGTGCTCAATAGCTCAGTGGCAACCACGACAATATGGTAGTTACTATGAGAACGTGGACACAATATGATGTCACTTATGTCATAAAACCTTTAATATTTCATATAAAGTACATAAATTAGAAGAAATCCTTTTACCAAACAAGAATAACACTGAAGGAACGGCATTCTATAGCTTGTTATAGATATTGAAAATTCTGACATTATGATAAAAGCAGAACTCTAACCACAGGAAGTTGGAAACTCTACTAAATATGAAACAAACATCAGAAAGTGGTTTCAACAAGAACGCCATCAAGATGTACTGCAGGAATATTGCCCCCTAACCATTTCGTAGTTAAGTTACGTGCAATTTAACTCAGTTCAGACAAGGCGTAATACAAAGTCAGTCTTCAATACTTCACATAAAAATCGGAAGAGGCGTCGCATTTTGTAAGCCAACGGAATCACAGTGGAGTGAAGATGGTTTCAAGCACCGTCCTAACATTCAGATTCTGGTTTCCCGTGCGTTCCCTAATTAGTTTAACGTGAATACCGGTATAAATTTCGTTCCACCATACCTAATCCTAGAATGTCCTCGGTCTTCAAAGATTTTGTCTTGGACTGGAGGATTAACGGTCTTTAACATATAGGCTAAATTGGTATCCATAGAAGTAGAGACGTGTTCCTGACACGAAAATGTTACAAGAATTGCATATAGACAAGAGGCTGAAAATCTTTCCAACGCGTCTGTGTCGTACATTATTACTTATATTACCCTTCACATATAGTTTTTGCATTTCCTTTTAATTTGTCTGATTGTCTTTTCTTCTGCTTTGTGTATGTCAGAATAACTTATCTTGTTCTGACTGATTGTTAGTCGTTCTTTTACATTATTCTCAGGATAACTTCCGTCATATTACAACACGATGTATTCAATATTAAATAACGGATATGCGCAACATGTATGGACTAGCAGATGGAAAGGGGGCTATATCACGTCATCTTTAAGCCGTAAGGTATCCAAGGTGGCTTTTATCTTGTGTAAAAACATTTGGACAGTCCAAGGCGGCTGTTGTCTTGGGGAAAAACATTTGGACAACTTCATGAACGCTTGCGAGATGGAAGCGCATTTGCGAGGAGAGTTTCAGTGCTGGGAGACCACGAGAGGTACGAAGCTGTGTACTATAAGAACGAATTCTTCATACTGTGGACGCAACTCGATCAAGTAGTTAGCATAGGAAGAATTGCAAGAATGGAAGGTGTCAGTCATGTCACCATTTGCATTCCGCATGAAAACGTTCTGTGCCCGTGTCACCTTCAACGGTTGCATGATTTAATGGTGGGGGGGGGGGGGGGAGGGGATTTTCAGCACAAAGTTATATTATGACAGTGTGGCGTTTCCCATGCATTTTTAACGTTTAACCATAGTCAGTAATGAGGCTGCGTTTGGACTTGATGGTATTTTCAGTTATCGTGCAAATGCGGTTAGCGGTTGAGCACCAACATGTGGGGTGCAATCATTCATGACAATCTTACTGCTTCACATTTCTTCACACAGTGGCTTACTGGACGGATATACCTACTGTATTTCAGAAATGAGGTGCTCCATCCACTCCTTAATGTACCTCTAGATGTCATCCAACGAACGTGGTTCTTCTAACGCAGCCTTACATGTATGGACACCAATTCAGAAACACCTTCAGTTATACCTCCTGACTAAAAAATGAAACACCCAGGAGAAGAGGTGAAAATGAAATGAAATTTCACGGAGAGAGAGACAATGTGATGTTGTTCCAGTGATAACAAAATCGTGTTAAATTTACAAACAAGTTGGTAGGAGGAGCCCTCTCATCAGTATGACGTTACAGCCCTCTGGGCTGGATGTAAACAACCATTCGGTTGGGAAGGGCATCATGAACTTCCTGTCTCCAGACCTGAGCTGGCCAAAACTATTTTCATTCGTTCTTAATACTCTCGATAAGCAATGGCCATGTGTTGGCGATCATTGTCTTGCTGAAGAAGGGCACCACGATACTGTCGTATCAGAAGTAACACATGAGGATACAGGATGTTAGTCACATACCATGTGCAGAGTTCCCTAAGTCTCTACCAGCTGTGAACGGAATTCGTGCTCCATGGCTCTCCATGCCATGACGCCAGGAGTAACAGCTCCGTGCCTCTCCAAAATAATGGAAGAATGGGACCGGTCATCCGGGGTAGTGCAGGACTGCGATTCATTTCTTAACACAACTCGACGCCATTTATCAGGCATGCACGCTTCCCGGTCACGCACCACTACAAACGCAGCCATAAGTCTAACGGTATTAACGGCAGCCTACGCGTTACCGGTAATGCTGATTTCTGACCAATCGTGTACGATGGCTCAGAATGTCACAAGGAGTCCGTTACATGTTTTCGGATGTCCAGAGCAGATGTGAAGGGGTTACGATGTGCTTGGTGCACAGTAAGGTGATCCTCCCCTGCGGTGGTCACACGTCGTCTACCAGAACCCTGACGGCAACTACGCCTGCTCTCCAATTCGCATTTAGTCCAACATCGGTCCACTGTCACATCCGAATACCTCGCAAATTTGGATATTGCACGATTAGACCAAATGGGGACCCACAGTGAGGTCCTTCAAAATGGATCAGGTGCTGATAACGCTCTCACATACGATTACGAGGCATCTCCGCGCTCTTTACTGTGATCACTCAACATGTGACGCTGTTCAAGCCTCTGATATACTCTACCAGGCCTGGTAACAACACTAAACACGAACATCACTAATGCAATATGGTGTCACAGAGAACTGAATTCTATTTATTTACATACCGGCCGGTGGTATATACCTGTACGAAGTGACACTGACACCCAACCATCTGATGAGAAGGCAAGAAATCCTTAATTTTGTACGTCCAATATCCAGAAGAATCAACCGTACCATACCACAGAAACGGATAGAAAATTATACTTTTATCACAAATATAAGCAGGTTGTGAGCTTATTTATTATTTATTTTTCGTTATTTTCTTTTAGTCTGTTATCTATATAAGAGAACAGACCTAATGTTGCAAATGAATTGGCATGAATGAATCACATAATATTTTTACATAATTTCAGATTTGTTAGTAATAACTAAGCATATGCTTTTTAAGGTGAGAAAATCTACATAGAATAACTACATTAAAACAAATAAAACTGATACTAATAACTAAAAGTAAGTCTGCTTACTACCATTTGACTATCTGGCGCACAGACATCTCTTCATCCGGAAACCAGAAGGCACTCGCTACTGGTCTATTGCACTACGCAGCATTGGTAGATCACAGATTGTGTAATTTATAATTTTGGACTCCACTATTATGACGTTATACTACACAGCACTACACTACACTAATGTACTTGTATGTATGTATTATAACCGGGGACCTAGAAACGACGGAGAGGCTCCGTCCCCGCCGCAGACGCAGTGGTCCCCAACCCCACGACGACTACCGCAGTCCACTTCACCCGTCCGCCGCCCCACAACCAACCCAGGGTTACTGTGCGGTTCGGCCCCCGGTGGACCCCCCCCCCAGGGAACGTCTCACACCAGACGAGTGTAACCCCTATGTTTATGTGGTAGAGTAATGGTGGTGTACGCGTACGTGGAGAACTTGTTTGCGCAGCAATCGCCGACATAGTGTAACTGAGGCAGAAGAAGGGTAACCAGCCCGCATTCGCCCAGGCAGATGTAAAATCCGCCTAAAAACCATTCACAGACTGGCCGGTTCACCGGACCTCGACACAAATCCGCCGGGAGGATTCGTGCCGGGGACCGGCGCTCCTTCCCGCCCGTAAAACAGTGCGTTAGTCCGCACGGCCAACCGGGCGGGCTACTAAATGTACTTGGTATTAGAACCAAGCTACATCTCTCAGTTGCCTGGATGATTAGCTCCTGGCGATCTGAGGTACAACTCAGGATTCACAGGGGCTGCGCTGCTATGGCAACCAAAGTATAGAGACGGGGAGGTGGCTGTCATGATTTCAGGAAGTCCTTCCTCGTCCTCCGCGAGGATCGTCTCCTCACTGCTTCCAGAAGGTTGTTTTAGGTGGGCGTTCTGCCGTGGCGCGTCTCGTTGTCATGATGTAAGGCCTCTTCTAGGTTGTCTCTCAGCCATCTAGGCTTGCAGCCCGTAACGTAATATCTCAACTGTAAGTGAGTTCAGCTTGTGCCACAGCTCCTCATTTCTTGCTACATTACAGACTGTTCTATTTCCAAATGCGTTCCTGCACTGGTCTGTAACATCTTGTCTAATGGAACACTCCCAGACAATGTGATCCGGGATGCCGATTGCTCCACGTTAACAAGTGTCTATGGTGTGTTTCCATATTTTTAATAAGGTGCTGGGATACGGACCATGTCCCAACATATAGTGTAAAGCTCCCTTGGGTGGAAGGAAGTATGTCATTCTTGTTCTTTCTTTTGTATTAGGAAGAAACTGGTAGGTTCTCCTTGCTGTTCCTGCCCTGTCCCAGATTTCTTGCCATTCTATATCAATGCATGCTTTTATTTCCTTATTCGATATGGCTCCTGTTCCCAGTACCTACTTTACCTTATCATATTCGCTCTTTTTGAGTCAATATTGTGAGACTTTCTTTCTTACTGTTAGGTCTAGAGGTATCAAGGCTAATATCATCAACAGTGCCTCAATCGCTGGTGTTCCATACGCAGGTATCAGGCAAAGGACTATACTCCTCTGTCAATAAGCATGTATCAGGCAAAGAGCTATATTCCTCTGTGCTCGTCGTTGAGTCTGTGCTGTCCTTACCTTTCTGGCTCTGGAAGTCGAATCGCTCGACCTGTAGTCCACAATAGCGAGTAAGAGCGCGTTGTGGTGCGTTCATATTGGACTTAGTGGCGGCTGTAAACTCCTTTGGCGAATGGTTGCTATTTTATTAAGGATGTTAATGTCTCTCTGGCAGAAGATTTCTACATATAAATGAAAGTTTTACTTTTCGTCGATGTTAATTCCAACGTACGAACCTATATAATTCATTTCTTTTCACAGGTTGGTCATTTATTAAGACTGTGGGATTTCTCATTCCTTTTAGTAACATGTGGATCGCTTTGTGCGTTGCTATCATTAGTTTGTTTTCTATACACCAACTGCTTAGTTTTTTAAGACCTACAATACTGTTTACCTCTAATGTAGCCATTGTATTAGCAGATACCATACTTAGCAGATAGTCTGCATAGGCAATGCAGTCTCTAGTGTTAGTTTGAAACTCGTTCAGTAATGGCTCTATGCCAACATCCCAGAACTCTGAACCACAAACAGATCCCTGAGGACAGCCTTTGGTAACGTCCTTTACGACGAGCTGACACCTGGACACATACTGGCCACGGAAATGCATTCACAGATCAGCCCGACCTTGCTATCAATAACATTGAATGAGCCGCTATTTGATGTCATCACTTCTGAAGAATTATTCTCTATATTTTCCAGGTGTGTATTTTTCAGAGAGGCCAAACGAGCACTAATAGCTTTTACTCTCGTAAGGATTCATGCTGGAAATATCAATTTCAAGCTACTTTTCGTTTTGAAGCTAGTTTCTGTTGCCAAGACAACCAGAGATGCTCGCGCGTATTACTAAACAGTCAAGCGCGCAATAGCGTAAAGCATATCTCTGATTCGCTTAATGTAACCGTCAAACTATTTCCCTTTTTACTATTAACTTTCAATAAACTTTCAAAACTGTCAAGAACTTTCAGATTAACTTTAGCTATTCCCACTGTTTAAAAAGAAAAACCTCACTCACAGTTCTGAGAAGAAAAAAATTAGTCATGTGATTGTCCAGTGTTTCTTGGTTGCGTATTATTTAACCCTTCATCTCTCCTTTTTAGCCGATTAGGATCTTGATTCAGTTTTGATAACCACCTTCAAGTATGCACACTTCCAAATGAAAAATCTTCAACAGGGTGTGCTTTCATTTCACAATAATTATCTTCTCCGTTTATTGACAATTCTTCACAATACACTGTATAGTAAGGGATATATTTCTATCCAATGACTGACTTCAAAGGAATACAGACTTGAACTGAACAAAATTACAATAGTTACAAGTACTTTTTACGTATTAACAATGTTATAGTTTATTCTGTGTCATATGTGCTGGCCCAACGACGTCGTCCTCTGGCGAGGCAAGGCTGTCGGCTCAGCTCGTGCAGCGACCAACTTCCCAAGCTGCCGTTAACGTGCTGAAGCCAGGCCGCCGTCGTCGCTGCAGCGTCCTCGAAAACATGCAACATAAGAATATAAAGACACTACACACAGTACATCTTTGACATAATTTTAACCTATTACATTTATAAAAATTAAGCATGAAACTCGTTAATTTCTTGCTACTTCATATGTTATAGTATTCTTAGCGCAAGATCATACGCCGGACAGCGTTATGAAGAAAGGTACCGCTGATCGGCAAGAAAAAAAGAAGTGCGATATTCACTCAACAATAACAGCACAACTTCACAATTCTCTTTCCAGTTCATTCTAATTACACCTTCCTGTCTGTGCAATAATCTCGTAGAGTTTTAGAAAGACACTCTGGGTAGTCCATTTGTTTCAGTCTTTTGAACAGGGCAGGCCACCACAAATTACTAAACGTCCCAGCAATATCAATCACTATGCCTATAAAATACGTGTTGTCTGAGGTGTTCCAAATATTCTTCGCGTGATTTATAGCAGCCTCGGTGGATTTCCCTTTCCTGAATCTGCACTACAGATGGCCCATGCTTAACAACTGTCTGTGGTCCCTCAGGCGGCGGCACAGAAGATTCAGCTAGAGCATTTACCAGCCAAATCGGCGTGTAGTGGGTCTTTGTCTTACCCTTTTTTTTCTAGTATAATGATTTTCGAGATTCTGGGGGCCCGACTCTGCGACAGACATTCTTTCAATAACACCGTTATATATGGCACAATTTGGTCCACTAGCTGAAGCAACATTTCTGCCGGACCGGTATTTTATCCGGTCCTGGTGCTTTCTTCTTCTTTAACTTCATTGTTGCTGGTCTCACTTCCACTTGGGCAAATGGAATCACAACACTGTTATTCACATGCAGCTCTAGTAATTCATAACGAAAATGCTGATGGAACTCTGTGCCTTCCATCGTTGTATCGTACGGCAACGAAGTTCTGAGTAGATACTGGACTGATATTTCCCAGTCTGTGGTCATCGTGCCGACGGATCTTCTCAGCGCTGATCATCCAGTGGGTGATAGCACCTCGTTCATTTCAGGTTTGTATGGAAAACCACAAACATATGTTACCATTTGGTCCTTAATGTACGCCTCCTAATTTTCTACTCCAGTTTGAGGTTGTACTTCTTTAAATTGTTTGACTATTCGACAAAAAATCAGCCATCTTTGTCCTTCTGTTTCCCACAAAGGTCTTTCACAGTATCTCCACGGCTGCCTTGCAGTTCGTCTAAAGGACTGTAGGTTGGGACTCCAGGCAATTTTTAACCCTTTTCACTTCCTAATAAATGCTCGGAACGCCTTGTCTTGCGGCATCTGAAGCGCTCGCACCAATTCGTCCGCTTTGGCGTGAACATCAAGTACTCTCCTTGCTGTGGCTGTATCTTGAATTCTGCCTTTAAAAGTTCTCAATCCGCTTTGCGAAGATTGTATACTCGCTCGGAGTGGATATTAGCGTCTAAGTCATTGTCCGTGTTGTGCGCTGTCATTAAGAAAGAGTCAGTGGAAAATAAAAGAACGGGTAACACCTTTAATAAAGACGTGTGGCTCCAGCTATGGCAATGCTAAAGCGGATACAACCTAACTTATGTAATGCAGTGCATCATACTGGTGTGAGGAGAGGAAGCAGTGGGATTATAGGGAAAAACGTCTTGAAGCACTCAGCAATCTACTGCTATCACTCGACAGAGAATGTGGAATACCACGTTGTCATCTGCTAGTGTTCAAACCACGTGGTGTGGTTGTTACAAACGCCATCGCATTTAAATAATTTCTTCACAGTGATACTACGCATTCGCAAAGAGTAAACTTCAACTGTTACCACATTATCGTTAACAGTATGCTCATGACACCTAATGTGCCATCTCGAACACACGGGCCTTGTATAGCACAAAATAGATTTAGTGAACTATGCAGGGTGATCAGAAACACTGTGAAAAGGTTATTAGAATACTGCAGGGGGGATTGTGCGGTTATGTGTTTTCCGATTTAATTAGCATTGAAGTCAGACAGTCAAGTCGTTACGCACGCAGATTCAAGCAACCTGCCAGGGACAGTATGGCCAAATTCGTTCATCGTTTGGTTTCCTCAAACCGAACAGACGTGGGTATTGCTCACTTGGCTTAAACCTATCACTTCCGAAAAAGACACAATGTAACTGATAATCAGCATTTCAACAAGTGGTAACTCACCGACCCACAGAGGCAGTGCATTACGGCGTTTTAGCGCGTGCAAGTGCTTGAATTTGCGCATGTAAGTACCTGATTGGCTAACGCCATTGTTGATTAAATCGAAAAATTAGAGATATAATGGTCCCGCAGGGTAGAATATATCTCTTAGAGACGCTATGTAATAAAATAGAGATTGCTGCTGTAGTAGTTTAATGACGCATTTATTGTGATGGATCTATTTCGGCTAGATTCCCATCTTCAGACCACATGCGAAATTTACATAACATTTTTGTGTTATTATAATGTTTGTTAATCATGTTTTTGAATTTGTAAATTTGGTCGTCCATGTCTATGTATCATCAGTGGTCGCTGTCACTGTGTATTGTATTACAACGTGTTGTAAATTTAGGACTCTTATGCTATAAGCTGCTTTGCGGTTTGCTCCTATCATTAACGTATTTTATTGCAACGTGACGAAGGTTTAGGACAATGGTATAAGCTGTTTTGTGGTTTGCACCTGTTTTTAATGATCCTGGCCTGTAATGTTTATAATTTGACGTTTTACCGTCAGATGGTACAGACTGAAAGTTGCGACAGTTGGCCAGTGATGCTATATGGCTACAGTTGCTGTCGTGTGTTGACATTACTATTCGACATGTATGTATGATCCTTGTAATCGGCGTGACTGTGGGTAGTTCAAAAAATGGTTCAAATGGCTCTGAGCACTATGGGACTCAACTGCTGAGGTCATTAGTCCCCTAGAACTTAGAACTAGTTAAACCTAACTAACCTAAGGACATCACAAACATCCATGCCCGAGGCAGGATTCGAACCTACGACCGTAGCGGTCTTGCGGTTCCAGACTGCAGCGCCTTTAACCGCATGGCCACTTCGGCCGGCTGTGGGTAGTTGTTTTTGTCTGTCCGTTATCTTTTAGTAGGAATGTGATAAAATTTTGTGTGAAATGTTTGTTTTAAAACCGAATGTTCGTTCAAAACGTCACGAGCTGCTAGTGTTTAAACCATCTGGTGTGGCTGGAGCCGCCATACATTTAAATGAAATGCCCTGATGACATTTCAAATGACCAAACGAATTTAAAAAAATAAACATTCTGTATAAAAATTCATTGAATTCCCAATTACAGATAACGGTACCACAGGCAAATTGGTGTTCATATTTTCTATTGTATACGACTGTTTTAATTGGTTATCATATGTTTTATTTATTGAGACAGAGGGTTTAATTTAGCACAACCTTTGAAATTTTGATACCCATGAGTATATATCCCAATGTTTTAAGGTGAGATACAAACGATAAGTACTGATAGTATGCCGTGTTCGCATCGACCATCTCTTTATAATTATGCTGTACAGATGGAGGGGATATCTCCGACGGTAATTCGGTTGAATACCGCCCTTCGATTGTGCTCTTTCGGTACCAATCGAAGCAATAGGTGTTGCAGGTTCCAGCCAGCCAGCCAGCCAGCCAGCCAGCCAGCCCGTCGGCGTGCAGCAGTCCAGCCAGGAGCGGTCCCCGCCAGCAGCCAGCAGCAGTCCCCGCCAGCAGCCAGCAGCGGTCCCCGCCAACAGCCAGCAGCAGTGCCCGCCAGCAGCCAGCAGCGGTCCTCGCCCGCAGCCTGCAGCCCGCAGTGGTCCCCGCTAGCACCGGTCCCCGCCAGCAGCCACCAGCTGCCAGCAGCCACCAGCAGTCGCAGCCAGCAGCCACCAGCGGTCGCAGCCAGCAGTGGTCCTAGCTGCCACCACCACCACCACCAGCAGCACCACCACCACCACCAGCAGAGCAGCAGCAGCAGCAGCAGCAGCAGCAGCAGTGGAGGCGTCCCCACTGGCCAGCCAGCCGGGTCGCTCCCCCCCCCCCCCCCCCCCGCCAGCGACAGCAGAGTGGGGCTTCGGCCCCAGTCTCCTTCGTCCTTCGTCATTCTCCGTCCCTTTCTACTCTGTGTCTCACATCGCCCTGCCCGTCTCTCGTTTGCTCCTTTGTCTTGTACTGTGTTTTTTCCCCCCTTATCACAATGTCAACCCCCACCACCTCTTCTACAGCCACCACCACTGCCATCATATACATCTCCCCCTCCGCTGCTGCCACCACTATCATGTGGTGTGCCGCATCACTCCCCCCTCAGTCCATCCCCCCTCACTCTCCTATCTCCCTCCCTATTGGTTGCCCCCTCCACGGCTCCTCCCTCCCGCACCTCCTCTGATCCCTTCCCTCCACTCTCTCCCTCTGCTCCTTCCATTTCTGCGGCCCGCCCTAGGGTGGTCGCCCGGCGGGCTACGGCCCACGCTCCACTCTCCCCTTCGCCTTCATCGTCATCGTCTTCACCGTCGCTTTCGCCATCGCCCTCACCATCTCTGGCGCCGACTCCAGCACCGGGACCTGCCACTCCCCACCACATTCCAGTCGTTCCCATCCTCCACACCTCCTCTGCCGCTGTCAAGCACCCCAGTGGCACCCCTGCCCCCTCTACACCCAAAAAGGCTCCACCTCGTCCCCCTTCCCCCACCCATGATGCCATGGATGTCTCCCCACCTGTCCCTGCCCCCTCCTCCAACCTGCTCTACCCGCTCCTCCTACCGCTACCTCCTCTCCCGTCCTGATCCTTCCCTTCTTGAAGCCCGGAACCTCACCCTCTTCCTTTGCCAGAATTTTCCTGGTGCCCCCATCTCCCTCCTCACTCCTCGCCATGATTCGGTGCTCATCTCCTCCCCCAGCCCTACCCTCCACACAGACCTCCTTTGCTGCATCCCTGTCATCCACTTTGGCCCTCATGCCTCCCTCACCCCTCCTCCTTCCCCACCTCCCTCCCGCCAACCCCAACTCCCACATCGCCCGCCGACCCTCACTGCCGCGATCACTCGGCTTAGTCCGACGATCACGGAGGAGGAGGTGTTGGTGGAGCTTCAGGCACATCCCTATCTGGAGGTGCGTGTGGTTTGTCGCATCCACAACACTGCCCGCCCCACCTGCCTTATGCGGGTCTTTTCCGAGCATGCCCCCTCCATAGACCTTCTCCTGAAGGAGGGTGCCCTCCATTTTAACCAACGTTATAAAGTTGACCCCTCCCGTACCCCTCCTCAATCCCTTCGCTGCCAGAGGTATAATGCACACACGACATCTGAGTGCCGCGAGGCCCCGACCTGCCCTCACTGTAGACAAGCCCACTACTTACGGCAGTGCCCCAATCTCCAGTCCCCCCCCCCTCCTGCAATACCTGTAACCTCCCTCATCCTACTTACTCCCAGAAATGTAAGGCCCGACCCCCTCCTACCACTCCTGAACTCACCGTTCCTGTCCGCCCTCTGGACGCCCCACCCCTCCCGGAAATTCCCTTCGCCCACCCGCTACCGCTGAGGACATCATGAGATTCCTCACCATCGTCCTTCAGAATGTTCATCCCTTTCAGCGCCCCCACACCCTCCAACTGATCTCCCTCGCCACCCGTTCCGTTTTCCACTTAAAAATGTGCGCCACCTACTCCAACAACCAGGCCCATTTCACCTTCTCCCGTCTTGACACCCTCGTTTAAATCCCTGTCATGGCGTGACAGCACCGTATCCTTTTCAACAACATCCGCTCCCTTCCCACCAACAAGAACCTCTTCCAGCACACCCTTGCCACCCACTGCGTGGATGCCTTCCTCCTCAATGGAACCTTCCACCAACCCCACCACACCATCCACACTTCGCCCTACCTCCTTCACCGCTCCGATAATCCCCTCCCAATAGCGCGTGGCGGAGTTGCCATTGGTCACCACCGCCAGATCTCCGTTCGGCTCCAACCTCTCCTTCCCGACCCCACCGAACACCTGATCCTCAGTCTCTTCTTCCCCGGCCTTACCGGTACCTTCGCCACCATCTATTTACGCCCTAACGCCCCTCTTCCCTTCGACTTCCTCTCCCACATTGACCGTCCCTTCTCCTCCTACGTGATCGCCGCCGACCTCAACATCTATAGTCGTTCCGCCGCCCAGTTACGGCGGTGGCATCGGTTCCTCTCCTCCCTTCAAGGCGACCTCAACCCCATCCCCCAGTACACCCATCCCGAATCCATCTCCTCTCCCGATGTTATCCTCTCCACCCCCAACCTCCTTGACCGCGTAACGGTGGATGTCCTGGAGGCTTTTGGTAGCGACCATCTCCCTGTCCTCCTCACCGTTTCAGACAGTCGTCGCCCCCGTCCCAATCCTTGTAATGACCCTCCCCCTAAGTACGCCCATGACTATTCCTGTGCCAACTGGAATGCCTACCGGGATACCCTCTCCACCCAGGTCGATAACCACCCCTTCACCTACCACCACCCTGACGATGTCACCCATGCCGCCTTCTTTCTCCAGCAGACCTTTTCTGAGGCCGTGGAGGCCCACGTCTGTCGCCATCCACCCCCACCATCCTACCTTACCCCCACAGGCCGTCCTCCTCCTCCATGAATCCCGCCGTCTCCACCGTGCCTTCCTCCGCACGCGTGACCCGGACACACTATGACGCCACCGGTAACTCCAGCGACACATTCGTAATTTGCTCGCGGCTAAGAAACACCGGGACTGCGCGACAGACATGCACCTGTTTAAATGCTACCCTACCTATCAACTCGTCCAAGTTCTGGTCAGCCTTCTGTCGCCTTACAGGAACTAAACCCTCCCCCTACTATACTGTTCTCCATGATGATCACCCCTTCCCTGACTCCCTTAGTAAGGCCAATCACTTTTCCTCCTACTTCTCCAATGTATTTTCCATCCCTGATGATCCCCAGTTCGATTACTCCCTCTTCCCTGATGTCCGCGATCGAACTGACACCTCTGTCCCTCCCCTCACACCTGGTTTCCAGTACTTGGACAACATTGCACACATGGAACTCAATGCCCCTATCACTACACAAGATCTCATTGTTACACTCCGCACAAAACGCAACCCCGCTCCTGGTCACGATCGTGTCACCTACCATTACCTTCGTGAAGCTCCTGTCTCTTTCCTCTCCACCCTGGCCAGGCTCTACAATGTAGTCCTGTCCACCGGTTACTACGCCGACCTGTGGAAAACCTCCCGTATCCTAATGTTCCTTAAACCTGGCAAACTGCCGTCAGCCGTCTCCTCCTACCGTCCCATCAGCCTTACCTCGGTCTTCAGCAAGGTCCTGGGATCTATCCTCACCTGACGCATCCACCAGCATCTCCGCCCTGACCTGTGGAAAACCTCCCATATCCTAATGTTCCTTAAACCTGGCAAACCGCCGTCAGCCGTCTCCTCCTACCATCCCATCAGCCTTACCTCGGTCTTCAGCAAGGTCCTGGAATCTATCCTCACCTGACGCATCCACCAGCATCTCCGCCAGCACCGCCTCCTTCCTGTTACCCAATGTGGCTTTCGGCCGTCCTTCTCTTCCGACGACCTTCTCCTTCACCTCACTCATCTCCTTTCCAACCAGCTTAATTCCCGTCGCTCCGCAATCTTCCTCTCCCTGGACCTCGAACGAGCTTATGACCGCGTATGGCATTCCGGTCTCCTCTTCACGCTCCAAACCTTCGCCCTTCCCATTAACTACGTCCGTCTGACCGGCTCCTTTCTCTCCCACCGTCCTTCCTATGTCACCATCCATAACACAGATTCCTACACCTTTTTCCCCTCCACTGGTGTGCCCCAAGGCTCCGTCCTCTCCCCCCTTCTGTACCTTTTGTACACGGCGGACATGCCGCCGCCGTCACCCCCCCGTCCACCTTCTCCAGTTTGCCGATGACACCGCCTTCCTTGCCCTTGCCCCCTCCCTGCAGCGCTCCCAACACCTTCTCCAATCCCATCTTGACCGGTTCACTGCTTGGTGCAACCAGTGGTTGCTCAAGGTCAATCCCTCCAAAACCCAGGCGATCATTGTAGACAAACCACCCCTTCCTTCCACCTCCTTGATTTCTATCTCACCATCTATGGCCGTCCTATAACCCTCACTCCCACCCTTAAGTACCTTGGCGTCACCCTCGACCGTCGCCTCTCCTGGACTCCCCATCTCCGGACAATCCAAGCCAAGGCACACTCCCAACTCCGTCTCCTCAAGCTCCTTTCTGGCCGTACGTGGGGTCTGGACCCCTCCACCATCCTCCACACCTATAAATCCCTCATCCGCCCTATCCTTTGTTACACCCATCTGGCCTGGATCTCCGCCCCCCCTACCTTTTATAAATCTCTCCAAATCCTTGAATGCCGTGCTCTCCGCCTCACCTATCGCATCCGTCTCCCCTCCCCCACGCGGATCCTGTATGATCTCATCCCCTTCCCCCACCTCCTCCTTTTCCTTGAAAGGATACAGATCCTGTACACCTCCCACAAACTCGATCCTCTTCATCCGCTTGTCTCACCCATCCTCTCCCACCCCCGCCCACTGCCGCGCCTATATTCCCACGTCCCACCCGGTCTCCATCTCTCCACCCTCCTTACCCTCTCACAAGGTGGCTTCCGCCAGCTCTCCCTCCCTGATGATGTCCTCCTCCCCTCCATTTACCCCTCCTATCAACTTTGATCCTCCCCCACCACTTCCTGTGTCCTTTCCTTTAGGCCCCGACCCTCCCTTCCTTTTCCTTTTCCCCCGTCCCCTCCCTCCACCCCTCTTCCCCCGGGCTTCCCCTCCCCCTTCCTCCCTCCCCCCTGTCTCCCCCGCGCATGGCATATGCTCTCCCCTCTCCCTCTCCCACCCCCCCCCCCTCCTCCTCTCTTGACAGGTCCCCGGACTTGTACACGGTTAGTGAACATTCGTGTGCCGGAGATCAACGCCTCGTGTTCTGTGTGTACCGTCGTTTTGTGCTTAAGTGGTTCAGTGTTATTCGTTTTGTGCACCTACGTTCACATGTGACAATTTTCGTTTCTGTCTGTGTGCAAGTGTCTGAACAATTTTATCTTGGACTCTACGCCCGTGAATGGCGCCTTGTATTTTAAAAAGTGTTTGTCTCCGTTTATATGTCCACCATCTTTTTTTTCTAATTGTCTTCATTGTATCTTTGTGTTTCTCTGCGGCCAAAGAGCGGCGTAGTGTGCTGCTGCAGGCCTGCCTGTATACAGGTTTCAAAATGACAATAAAGAAAAAAAGTGGAGGGGATATTTTAATTTTAACTACTGACGATGCCTTTGGCAAGATTGTTTTATGCATGTCTACTGCAGGGTGTGATTTTAGTAAGTGACCAAATGTTTTTGTGCTTGTAATACTTTGGTAATTTTCATGGTTACTTAAACCTATAAGTGGTTTTGTTTTCTTGTACCTCAGTTTGTTGCTAAGTGTTTTATTAAAGAAGGTGCCTTCCTGTTCAGGCGTATTGAGATATACCGAAACCGTGGTCAAGGATTTCAGTAAATCCATATTCTGCACCTGTTTCGGTGTTATCATTTACCGTGAAGATTTACAACAGTTGCTGCTTCAGCCATGTTTAAAATTTTGATCCAAAATTATAATAAAATAAAAAGTGCGTAACTTTCGCAGATGGTCTGAAGATGGCATTCTAGCCGAAATTGATCCATCACAATAAATACGTCATTAAACAACTACAGCAGCTATCTGGATTTCATGAATCGAAAAACCTATCGATTTTTTGCTTAACAATTATTTCCCAGCATAACCTACCCTACTACAATCTTACCAGCTTTTCAGATTGTTTCTTACTACAATGTTTATAGTGTGAGTGATATGTGAGCTCATCGTATGGGCTTAGTGGGTAACGAACCGGAGGCGCCATATGCTTGCAATGCCAGATCTTCACACTTGGTATGCCAAGCTTTAAATCATTTAATACGAGAAAGTACAAACCTAGCCCCAGTCACACTACTGTTATTGGCAGGGACCGCCATTGGATAGCGAGGAGTGCTGAGCTGGGGCTTCGTCTTGCAGTCTGACGGCTGAGTAGAGGCTTGCTGCGAGGTGCAACCGGGACTGGCTGCGGAATAATTAGCAAGGGACCGGTAGCGAGCGGGCTTGTTAGAGGAACGTTATTCGTGTTTAGTACGCAGCAACTGGTGCTCCGCAAAATGACCGAAGTAATTTAACGGAAACTTCTGTATTTTAGGTTGTAAATCATTGCGTATTTAAAAACCTTATCAATAAATTAAGCAGTCTCGGCAATAAGTCAGTCATCAACAGGAAACACACACTAATACGTTGTAACACCAACTCTAGAATTGATAATGGCCACATTTCTCTGACGAAAGAAGCCTAGGAGCTGCTTCAGCTGTACCGCGTCCAGCTTAAGCTTCTCATTGATAATTAGATCTCGTAGAGCAACCACATTGCGGGGATGTTTACTGCTACGTTTCCCCCTCTTCTTGAAATAGTTCCAGAAATTTCTTATGAAACTAAAATCGGTTGATTTAGTTGGCCAGCAACAACCTTTCCCCTCTCTCTATTCATACAGTTCGTGTAAAACGGTTTAATAAAATATATGAGTGATTTTAAAGGCAGTTGGCAGTGTTGGTACCAATGGGATGCCCACAAACTGGTCGTATTTTCCGATTAGTGTTCTGCTAAATTTCTGATAATCGACTAAGTAGCAGACACGATGTAGTTGGTGAAATAAAACTACGTCGCCACAATGTGAGTACATTTTAATAAACAAAGTTACTTACTTCATCCTTACTAACGGCAGTGATTGCAACGACAGTTCCTTCACTGGCTCGTTAAATAATTCACTGAGCCGTGAACGCCATTCTGCTCTTCAGTTCTGATGGCTTCTCTAAGTCCACGACCAATGTAGGAATTTTACAAGTTTTTAACAAGGCTTGACATTGGCCTCCTGTCACTGGTTAGTTAGTATCTCTTCAGGACCACTGTTTTATGCTGTGTTACATGCCTGAAAGTGGTAATCCATTCTTCGCACACTCGTTGGATAGTTTACCCTGATATACGAACCATTCGGTAAACTTAATACACAGTCAGGCTATGGAAACATTTAAACACGGTAGTTATGTTGAACATACTCTCCGTCAGGCGCGAGGAAAGCTCTCTTCAGGTCACCTGGTAAGCCTCGCAGGTCCTTCCAGTTAATTATAGTAAGTGGAATACAAAAGCGTTTATTTAGAATGTTACGTTTCCACGTCGACACCCCTTACAGCGCTGATCCCGTACAACTTCCTTTCACATACACTCCACTTCACAGCGGTCACTTATATCAGTAGTGGAGCGTCACATAGTTCCACCTCATCCACGTTGATACCAGGCGATCAGTGCGCTGTTTTAACCCTTTCAGACTAGCTGCCCAATATATTTGATTCTGACTTTTTATAGGTTTTGTAACAGTAAATAATTTCTGTCCTCTTTGAGTCCCGGTGGCCTCTTTACTGGACATCGTTCGCTTTTAGACTGGTGCATCTTGCTACGTTCTGTCGCCTGATTGATGTACTACATCGAAAAACAGTGACGATAGCGCCATTCCCCACTGCTCCAGGTAGGTCGTATTTACGCATTAATTACTGCAGTATCTACACTTCGTGGTGCCCAAAAAATATATTGAGATAGTGCCATCTGTAAAGTGAGTTAATGGTAAGAGGCGTAAGACTAATAATACACTCAAGCTGTTGTGACAATAAGTGTCGTTGTCCGAAATTCTGAGCATTAGGACGCAGTAGAATTTTTTTCTCTCTTATAAGGTGGTGGAGGTTATGAGATAATGACTGGTTTCAGTCCACTACTCTCGTTGCATACGTTCAAGTAACGTCTCATTTCCCTCTTGTTACATAACATAGAGCAGGAGCTTATAAATTGTTTTAGGGAGATTGTCCTGTAATTAGTGCTGTATTTCACGACATTTTCATCAGTGACGTATGAGGCAGTGTTTTGGAATTAAAATCAAAGTTGTATGATATAACAAATCCCGCTCACGTCAAGGAGATACTGGACTTATTAGAACGATGTGTTTGTGGTACTCATGTTGATACGTCAGACGACGAAGATAATCTTGAAAACATTACACCTGCTATTTGTCAAGGTACCAAATCAGTACGTGGAAAAATGACAGCCAAAGAGGATATGTTGTTCACACAGTATTCACGGGAGCTTCGGCGGAGGAAACTTCATTTCATGACGATTATCTTCAAGGTGAAACGGTATATCAATGCAAAGATTGACGTAGATGTAAACACACCCACTGTCAAGGGAAATCAAAAATAATATGTTCAGATTGTGTTAACCTTTGCCAAAAAGGATACAAATTACTTTGTGGCTTTTCATACGAAATGCAAATAATTGTTTTATGTGTATGTTGAACTTACGTGCTTATTGTCCTGTATTTGATAACTTCAGTTGTTGTTTTTACTGATACCATGTATTGATTCTTCTATTATGTAAAAATTCCACTTCGATATACATTTTCCACAATAAATACGGCTGTAAAATGTTTAACTGTAGACTTATTATTTCGCATCCCAACTGTCTCGCAGACCCGATGCCCAAATTATTGGACAATTTTAAAATTTTTAAACCAAGTCTGGCAAATTTCAGTTTTCTTCTAACATACTATAAATAGATCCACATAGACTTGAAAAAGTGCACGAGTATTTTTTCTGTTTTTAAAATAATACAGGGCTAGGGGTTAAGTGGTGACTAATATTTTATCGCTTGTGTTTACGTAATGTTCGGCAAGACCCCTCTATTAACTTTGCGCGTGAAATAATTGGAGAGGAAGAAACAGAAGTGAAAAATTGTGGCTTGTGGTCGTCGCGACGACACAATCTAGAATTAAACAATTATGTAACAAAAAATAGACACGTCCTCGTAATATCTGCCTTGTGCAATGTGGAATGTGGAAGAGCTACGGAAAACCCAAATTTCTCTCACAGAATTGGGAATTGAATCCCGTTTCTCTCGAACGAAAGTATAGTGCGTAAGCAATTATGCGAGTTCCTGAAGTGCCATTAGAAACTCTCTTAAGAAATTTCGCAAAACGTATCCGACTTCTTACAAAGATGGTAGTCAGAATAAACTTTTGTAACAGTCAGTTCTTCAACCACTGTTAACAAATGGTTCAAATGGCTCTGAGCACTATGGGACTCAACTTCTAAGGTCATCAGTCCCCTACAACTTAGAACTGCTTAAACCTAACTAACCTAAGGACATCACACACATCCATGCCCGAAGCAGGATTCGAACCTGCGACCGTAGCGGTCACGCGGTTCCAGACTGTAGCGCCTTTAACCGCTTGGCCACCCCGGCCGGCCCACTGTTAACAGTTTAGAATACAAACTTAGTCCACTTATCAATTATAACTCAGTCACTTCTGTGCCTTACATCCATCGGTGTTTATGGCACTCGTTGATACGCTCATCTTGTTTCATCGACATTGTCTGTTGCAACTGTCTCTTTATCATATGTATAACTATGGAGAGAGTATATGTAGTGTAGTTTACCGCTCGTTTTTCTGGCAACGATTATGAAAATGACAGGAAGGGAGAGGATGAAACACGATGATGGCACATAGGCTACTCCATACATACATACATACATACATACATACATACATAGAGGGTGTTTCAAAAATGACCGGTATATTTGAAACGGCAATAAAAACTAAACGAGCAGCGATAGAAATACACCGTTTGTTGGAATATGCTTGGGACAACAGTACATTTTCAGGCGGACAAACTTTCGAAATTACAGTAGTTACAATTTTCAACAACAGATGGCGCTGCAAGTGATGTGAAAGATATAGAAGACAACGCAGTCTGTGGGTGCGCCATTCTGTACGTCGTCTTTCTGCTGTAAGCGTGTGCTGTTCACAACGTGCAAGTGTGCTGTAGACAACATGGTTTATTCCTTAGAACAGAGGATTTTTCTGGTGTTGGAATTCCATCGACTAGAACACAGTGTTGTTGCAACAAGACGAAGTTTTCAACGGAGGTTTAATGTAACCAAAGGACCGAAAAGCGATACAATAAAGTATCTGTTTGAAAAATTTCAACGGACTGGGAACGTGACGGATGAACGTGCTGGAAAGGTAGGGTGACCGCGTACGGCAACCACAGAGGGCAACGCGCAGCTAGTGCAGCAGGTGGTCCAACAGCGGCCTCGGGTTTCCGTTCGCCGTGTTGCAGCTGCGGTCCAAACGACGCCAACGTCCACGTATCGTCTCATGCACCAGAGTTTACACCTCTATCCATACAAAATTCAAATGCGGCAACCCCTCAGCGCCGCTACCATTGCTGCACGAGAGACATTCGCTAA